>NW_028167133.1:0-30293 GCF_964263955.1 Coregonus lavaretus | reverse complement strand
CTCCAACCCTAACATAACCCTCCCACCTTAACCTCCCTCCCTCCCCTCCCTCCCTCCCCCTCCCCTAACCATAACCCTCCCACCTTGCCTCCTCCCTCCCTCCCTCCCTCCCCTCCAACCCTAACCATAACCCTCCCACCTTAACCTCCCTCCCTCCCCTCCCCTCCAACCCTAACCATAACCCTCCCACCTTAACCTCCCTCCCTCCCCTCCCCTCACCCTAACCATAACCCTCCCACCTTGCCCTCCCTCCCTCCCCTCCCCTCCAACCCTAACATAACCCTCCCACCTTACCCTCCCTCCCTCCCCTCCCCTCCCCTCCAACCCTAACATAACCCTCCCACCTTACCCTCCCTCCCTCCCCTCCCCTCCCCTCCAACCCTAACCATAACCCTCCCACCTTAACCTCCCTCCCTCCCTCCACTCCCCTCCCCTCCAACCCTAACCATAACCCTCCCACCTTAACCTCCCTCCTCCCCTCCCCTAACCATAACCCTCCCACCTTGCCCTCCTCCCTCCCCCTCCCCTCCAACCCTAACATAACCCTCCCACCTTACCCTCCCTCCCTCCCCTCCCCTCCCCCCCTAACATAACCCTCCCACCTTACCCTCCCTCCCCTCCCTCCCCTCCCCTCCAACCCTAACCATAACCCTCCCACCTTAACCTCCCTCCAACCCTAACATAACCCTCCCACCTTACCCTCCCTCCCTCCCTCCCCTCCCCTCCAACCCTAACCATAACCCTCCCACCTTAACCTCCCTCCCTCCCCTCCCCTCCCCTCCAACCCTAACCATAACCCTCCCACCTTAACCTCCCTCCCTCCCTCCCCCAACCCTAACCATAACCCTCCCACCTTACCCTCCCTCCCTCCCTCCCTCCCCCAACCCTAACCCCTCTGTAGCCAACGACTCTGGACAAAGAGAAGTAACAGTATATTAAAGAGCCTGAAAAACCACACTGGGGAAATAACAGCTACTGAAAAACAACATGTACTGACATATTTCATCTACAGCTTGGAGCAAGGTGGTGTACTCGCGTACATGCGTGAGCGAGGACTGTCGTGTGACCCCCTCATCTAGGAACTTGAGCTATCAGACAGAGAAGGTGGTAAAACAGGAAACACATGGCAGCGAGAGCTCCGAGTCTCACCTCACAGACCCCAACACACAATGCAGATCTGTTCTTACACTCACACCTCACACACACACACACACCTTCACCCTGAATTCCCCTCCAGTGCTCTATAAAACCACAGCATTCCAGCAGTTCTCTCCACTCATCCCCTAAATTCATCATTAACCACTTTGCCAGAAAAACATTCAAAGTTGTGGGAATTTCCACCACTAAAAACAAGAAGGTTTACTAATAGATATATACACACACACACACTGTGTGAAAAACATTTGACTATACTTGTGAGTACCAGAAGTCCTCACAAGAATAGTAAACCAACTAAAATTCTGAGAAGTAAGGACATTTTGCCGGTCCTCACTTGTAAAAAGGCTATTTTAAGCTTAGGGGTTAGGGTTAGGGTTACAATTAGGGTTAGGGGTTAGGTTAATCTTTAGGTTTAGGGAAAATAGGATTTTGAATGGAAATCAATTGTTGGTCCTCAAGTATAGTAAGACATAGCTGTGTGTGTGTGGGGAGGTAGGTGTGTGGGGAGGTAGGTGTGTGGGGAGGTAGGTGGGTGGCCAACCAAAGGAGTGGAGACCAGACAGGGACAGTAGGATGAGTCAGTGACAGAGAAAGATTATATTGATCTAAAGTAAAGGAAGACTGATCTCTGACACCCCTATCTGCACAACCTGACCTCAGTGTTATAATTCACTCACAGTTCCCATTTCTGCACTTACACTAGTCCCCAAGTACTCTGTATGTATCTAAACTGGCTGACCTCATTGATATCATTCACACATATTTCTCCATGTGTCTGTGTCACTGACCTGCTGCTGTTGTTACTGTGATTGGGTTTCTGTTCCAGGCCCCTTTTTCTGACTCAAACAAATGCCTGTTCCAAAAACAACCGCAAGCCCCCTCAGTGTTTGCAGTAAGCCTCAACCCTAACCATAGAGTGCTAATATATTGCACAGAGAAGTAACACCCCATGGGCTGAAGGGAGCTTCCACCATGTTGCTGACACCATTCCAGTTCCTTCAGTTCTCATGGAGGATGCGGTCTTTGGCTGTGAGTCATGTTTCCTGAACTAGGAGTTAAAAGGGTTGTCTGAGTTAGAGAGAAAGTTGTGTGTGTTTATGTGGAGGGGGGTGTGTGTGTTTATGTGGAGGGGGGGAGAGAGGGGTGTTTATGTGGAGGGGGGAGGAAGGACAGCAGGAAAAGGTCACGTCATTGTTCAGCCGTGTGTTTGTGAACAATTTAAATCATAGAATAACCTTTACCTCTCCTTACCTATCTCATGGCTCCGTGTGTGTGTGTGTGTGTGTGTGTGTGTGTGTGTGTGTGTGTGTGTGTGTGTGTGTGTGTGTTTGAAAGAGCGGGAGAGAAAGATTCAAAGACACCAGCAGAAAGGTTGGGGAGAGACGGAAGTTAACAAACACCCCTCCTGTACCCGACCACAGGAAGTTGGAAAAGGACAGGGAGCAAAACAGGAAGCCAAAGAAAGAGAGGAAAGTCTTGTTATGGAAGACTGCTATCCTAAGAGCATGTGTGTGTGTGTGTGTGTCTGTGTGTGTGTATCTGTATGTCTGTGTGTATTAGTGGGTGTGTCTCTGTGTGTGGGTGTGAGGCCAGGAAAGAGGAGCAAATGGACAGAGTGATGAAGATGAGTCATCCTCACCCTCCTCCCTAGTGGTGTCATCATCCCTCTACCAACATGGCTTGTGCATGACCTCTATCCCCCCGTCATTCTCCTCTCTCTCTCTCTAACTCTCTCTCTCTAACTCTCTCCCTCCCTCTCTCTAACTCTCTCACTCTGTCTCTCTCTAACTCTCTCCCTGCCTCTCTCTCTCTAACTCTCTTCCTCTCTGTCTCTCTCTCAACTCTCTCGCTCTCTGTCTCTCTCTCTCTCTAACTCCCTCTCTCTCTCTCTCGCTCTCTCTCTCTCTCTAACTCTCTCCCTCTAACTCTCTCCCTCTAACTCTCTCCCTCTCTCTCTTTCTTTCTCTCTAACTCTCTCTCTCACTCTCTCGCTCTGTCTCTAACTCTCTCTCACTCTCTCTCTCTCTCACTCTCTCTCTCTCTAACTCTCTCTCTAACTCTCACACTCTCTGTCTCTCTCTCTGCTCTACTTTAGTTCATTCAGTGTGTCTGCTTTAATTTCTCTTAATGAAGCCGGTTAGTGTCAGAGAGAGAGAACTTAAACAGTCGCACATACAGTACGCCAAGGTAAATCAATGTAAAAAAGGAGTACTCATAACCCCACACACACACACACTGCCAGGAGACCGCTCTTTCTCTCACACACACACACGCACACACACACGCGCACACACACACACACTGCCAGGAGCCCTTCCACTCACACACAATCAATCACACACAATCTCCTGGTTTAATTAATTGAAATTGGTGTGAGAAGAGGATGGAAGACAAGATACACACACGGAAACACAAAAGCATGGCTGGTACTCTCTAGGTGCCACAGTAGGTTTTCCCTGCTGTGCTGCCTGATGCAAGGCTGATGATACAGAGGAAAGCCTTTACCATAGATTCCCATCTGACACACACACACACACACACACTCACAGAGATACTCAGATACTGTACGTAGGCCTCTCTGATGTAAACATTTACATTTTACATTTTAGTCATTTAGCAGACGCTCTTATCCAGAGCGACTTACAGTTAGTGAGTGCATACATTTTCATACTGGCCCCCCGTGGGAAATGAACCCACAACCCTGGCATTGCAAGTGCCATGCTCTACCAACGCATGAAAATCTCACACTTGGGCCTTCCTGAGCATTAAAACATCACACACACACACACAAACACACGGAAGAGACTAATAAGAGTTACACATTTCACATCTATGGATTTCATGTGACTGGGATACAGATATGCATATGTTGGTCACAGATATCTTTAAAAGAAAGTTAGGGTCGTGGATCAGAAAACCAGTCAGTGACCACCATTTGCCTCATGCAGTGTGACACATCTCCTTCGCATAGAGTTGATCAGGCTGTTGATTGTGGCCTGTAGAATGATGTCCCACTCCTCTTCAATGGCTGTGCAAAGTTGCTGGATATTGGTGGAAACTGGAACACGTCGATCCAGAGCATCCCAAACATGCTCAATGGGTGAGTATGCAGGCCATGGAAGAACTGGGACATTTTCAGCTTCCAGGAATTGTGTACAGATCCTTGCAACATGGGGCCGTGCATTATCATGCTGAAACATAAGGTGATGGCGGCGGATGAATTGCACGACAATGGGCCTCAGGATCTCGTCACAGTATCTCTGTGCATTCAAATTGCCATCGATAAATTGTGTTCGTTGTCCGTACCTTATGCCTGCCCATACGCTAACCCCACCACCACCATGGGGCACTCTGTTCACAACGTTGACATCAGCAAACCGCTCGCCCACACGACGCCATTACATGCTGTCTGCCATCTGCCCGGTGAAGTTGAAACCGGGATTCATCAGTGCAGAGCACACTTCTCTAGCATGCCAGTGGCCATCGAAGGTGAGTATTTGCCCACTGAAGTCGGTTATGACGCCGAACTGCAGTCAAGTCAAGACCCTGGTGAGGAAGATGAAAACTAGATGGTTTCTGACATTTTGTGCAGAAATCCATAGATTAGGGCCTAATGAATTTATTTAAATTCACTGATTTCCTTATAAGAACTGAAATTGTTGCATGTTGTATTTATATTTTTGTTCAGTGTAGATTAGTAGAGACTGACTCTAACTAATAGATTGGTGGAGACTGACTCTAACTAATAGATTGGTGGAGACTGACTCTAACTAATAGATTGGTGGAGACTGACTCTTACTACAAATACAGGTGTCTGTGATTTAATATAAGACTTAAGTCTTATATTAAGAACATTTTGTAAATGTATAAAAAATGTACAACTGAAATATCACATTTACATAAGTATTCAGACCCTTTACTCAGTACTTTGTTGAAGCACTTTTGGCAGCAATTACAGCCTTCAGTCTTCTTGGGTATGACACTACAAGCTTGGCACACCTGTATTTGGGGAGTTTCTCCCATTCTTCTCTGCAGACCCTCTCAAGCTCTGTCAGGTTGGATGGGGAGTGTCGCTGCACAGCTATTTTCAGGTCTCTCCAGAGATGTTTGATTGGGTTCAAGTCTGGGCTCTGGCTGGGCCACTCAAGGACATTCAGAGTCTTGTCCCGAAGCCACTCCTGTGTTGTCTTGGCTGTGTGCGTAGGGTCGTTGTCCTGTTGGTAGGTGAACCTTCACCCCAGTCTGAGGTCCTGAGCACTCTGGAGCAGATTTTCATCAAGGATCTCTGTACTTTTCTCTGTTCATCTTTCCCTCGATCCTGACTAGTCTCCCAGTCCCTGCCACTGAAAAACATCCCCACAGCATGATGCAGCCACCACAATGCTTCACCGTAGGGATGGTGCCAGGTTTCCTCCAGACGTGACGCTTGGCATTCAGGCCAAAGAGTTCCATCTTGGTTTCATCAGACCAGAGAATCTTGTTTCTCATGGTCTGAGTCCTTTAGGTGCCTTTTGGCAAACTCCAAGCGGGTTGTCATGTGCCTTTTACTGAGGAGTGGCTTCCGTCTGGCCTGATTGGAGTTTGTGCTGCAGAGATAGTTGTCCTTCTGCAAGGTTCTCCCATCTCAACAGAGGAACTCTGGAGCTCTGTCAGCGTGACCTTCGGGTTCTTGGTCACCTCCCGACCAAGGCCCTTCTCCCCCCAGATCTGTGCCTCGACACAATCCTGTCTCGGAGCTCTACGGACAATTCCTTCGACCTCATGGCTTGGTTTTTGCTCTGACATGCGCTGTCAACTGTGGGAACTTATTTAGGTGTGTGCCTTTCCAAATCATGTCCAATCAATAAAATTTACCACAGGTGGACTCCAATCAAGTTGTAGAAAAATGTCAAGGATGATCAATGGAAACAGGATGCACCTGTGCTCAATTTCAATTCTCATAGCAAAGGGTCTGAATACTTATGTAAATATGTTTTTTTTGTTTAGGTTTTTATACATTTGCAAAATGTTCTAAAAACCTGTTTTATCTTTGTCATGATGGGGTATTGTGTGTAGAGGAAAAAAATGAATGTAATCAATTTTAGAAAAAGACTAACGTAACAAAATGTGGAAAAGGTCAAGGGGTCTGAATACTTTCCGAATGCACTGTATACTGTAGAATAACCGTTGCTTAGACAGATACATAATGTTTTCAATAAATGTTTGTACAAACATGTACAAAAATACAAAACAAATTCAACACAAGGATCTTAAGTGGAATACAATGACTAATGTATTAAGACAAAATGAGTTGTCAGGTGGACTATAACTGAAGGATGGTTCTGGTGACTCCAGGGTTGCTGTCAATGTTTAATTCAATGGAATTGTACTGTACTGAACGGCCAGTTGAAGAACGGCGTGATTATGGTGACACAGAGGGAGACTGTATGGTGTGTGCTACACAAGTTTTGCGATTTCAAATGGTCACACCCATACCGTTCAGGCCACACCTCGGACCTAGATTAGTAGAGACTAATCTCGTACCGCAAAGGCTGTCGAAGAACGGTGCGCACGGTTTTGTGGAAACGTCATTAAGTACTAACCGTCACGCAACATTGAATCGAACTGAACGCACCCCTGGTCTCAGTTATTAGTCCCAGCTCAGATGTCACCCATGTGGATCACTGCGTCAGATGAGCTGTTAGAGGGTGACATGTGCTCCTGGAGCCCCTCCTCCATCCTGAAGACTCTGTGGCTCAACTGATCTCTGCTGATGTTCCGGCGCATCAGAGACCGCAGGATCATGGACAGGAGAGCAACTGATACCCTCTCTGTCTGATGCTCCTCCTTGGCCTCAATGCTGATGATGGTGTGATTGTTGTTTACATCACACCCAGGTACACAACCAGGGCCTGTTCTCCTGTTGTTGTTGTTCTGACCCGGTCCTGCTGGGTGAACTCTGACCTCTTCCTGACACTCTTCCTGACACTCCAGAGGACCACAGCCCCCAGCAGCACAGACAGCACAGCCACAGATGAGTGCAGGACCAGTAGAGTCTTTGTGGGCTGCAGGATGTAGACAGCCTCTGTCCTGGTGTAGAGTCGACCTTTGACCTCCTCCAGACTCTGGCAGGTGTACCGACCAGCGTCTGAAGCTACAGCACTCACTATCAACAAGTCCTGGCTCATCATCCGGTACCTGTCTCTCAGCTGGAGGGGCTGCCTAGCAAAGTGCCAGCTCACCTGTGCCAGGTTGGATGCTGGTTGGCACGGCAGGTGGATGGGGCTCCCAACAATGAATGGGAACGGAACTGGCTGCACAGTACCTGGAAAGAACATATGCACAATCCGGGGAAAGAGTCAGGGCTCTCTTCAATCCGTATCGTGGAAGTTCAGCGTTACAGCGTGATTGAAATTTAAGGGCAATGTTTTCGGGTTAGCGCAGACTGCATTAACGGTAAAGGCTGAATATGTAGGCTCAATCGAAAATTACCTTTACATTTCTATCGTACAATCTGTAAGTCAACGATACAGATTGAATAGAGCCCTCAGTGACTGAATGTGTGCCCTTAACTTGGCCTGTAGCATACTTCATGTTGGTACTTGCTAAACTTTGTGCTGCCGAACATCACAGTATTTCACTAGTTGAGAAATGAACCTACCTGATCGGGGGTACATAGAGGAATCCACATGTAAAAGGCTTTGGTGCATGTTCCTGAAAGATAAAGAAATAACTCCTGTTAGCCGAAAGACATTTGAAATCATATTTGTTCCATTAGTAAATGCAAACAGTGGTTATTCTAGAGTGAAAGTGCTGTAGAGTTTAATAGGATCCTACCTGGAGCCAGTGGGTAAGTTGAGGACAGATGAGCAGGCTGCTGAGGTGGTCTCCCAGGAACCATAGGGATCTCTGGCCAGGATACAGTCCAGACAGGACCCATACCGACCACAGTCACTAACCGGAAACTGGACCAGACAAGACTCTGAGCCGGCATAGAGCTGTCCCTAGAGAAAAACACACACTGATTATTAAACCACCAGTGTTAGCTTCTCATTGGATGAGCCCTCTAGTCTAGAAACACTAATTACCTGGTTCCATTCATCTTAAACACTCAAACACATAACAAGGTTTTGCACTAATGTGTTACCGTGCCAGAGGAGAGACCCATCCCTTTGATAGGCTCCGGAGTCTGGGAGACTGTGTCACCACCAGCATACTGCAGAACCTTCTGCACCTTGTCTTCCTCTGTCAGGGATCAGGACACTTCAGTTACTCTTTAGAGCCAACTGTGACATTGAGGTCGAAGTCCGCGCCCTGCGGAAATCTAATTAGCGTAATAAAAGCGTCCTAATAAAAATCCATCCGTTTAAGCAAGAGAGAGAGACACTACATGACCAAAAGTATGTGGACACCTGCTCGTCGAACATCTCATTCCAAAATCGTTAATATGGAGTTGGTCCCCCCTTTGCTGCTATAACAGCCTCCACTCTTCGTTTCCACTTCCCAATAACAGCACTTACAGTTGACCGGGGCAGCTCTAGCAGGGCAGAAATTTGACGAACTGACTTGTTGGAAAGATGGCATCCTATGACGGTGCCACGTTGAAAGTCACTGAGCTCTTCAGGAAGGTAATTCTACTGCCAATCTTTGTCTATGGAGATTGCATAGGCTGTGTGCTCGATTTTATACACCTGTCAGCAACGGGTGTGGCTAAAATAGCCGAATCCACTAATTTGAAAGGGTGTCCACATACCTTTGTATATATAGTGTATCTGTTTTTTTGCACACTCAATCCACCGCATCCGCCTATGTCGCACTTCCGCATCTGCGGTGAAAGGTGACAGAACTAGAGTTGTGTTTGCCAGACCATGAGACTTCCCGAAAATTGGTCTTCTCACAAATGAGTCTGTAGCGTCCGAACGGTTTGGCCTACAAACTATTACGACCCCTCTTCTGAAGTCGGTACAGCCAATCTGCTACACACTAATATGACCCCTCTTCTGAAGTCGGTACAGCCAATCTGCTACACACTAATATGACCCCTCTTCTGAAGTCGGTACAGCCAATCTGCTACACACTAATATGACCCCTCTTCTGAAGTCGGTACAGCCAATCTGCTACACACTAATATGACCCCTGTTCTGAAGTCGGTACAGCCAATCTGCTACACACTAATATGACCCCTCTTCTGAAGTCGGTACAGCCAATCTGCTACACACTAATATGACCCCTCTTCTGAAGTCGGTACAGCCAATCTGCTACACACTAATATGACCCCTCTTCTGAAGTCGGTACAGCCAATCTGCTACACACTAATATGACCCCTGTTCTGAAGTCGGTACAGCCAATCTGCTACACACTAATATGACCCCTCTTCTGAAGTCGGTACAGCCAATCTGCTACACACTAATATGACCCCTCTTCTGAAGTCGGTACAGCCAATCTGCTACACACTAATATGACCCCTCTTCTGAAGTCGGTACAGCCAATCTGCTACACACTAATATGACCCCTCTTCTGAAGTCGGTACAGCCAATCTGCTACACACTAATATGACCCCTCTTCTGAAGTCGGTACAGCCAATCTGCTACACACTAATATGACCCCTCTTCTGAAGTCGGTACAGCCAATCTGCTACACACTAATATGACCCCTCTTCTGAAGTCGGTACAGCCAATCTGCTACACACTAATATGACCCCTGTGTGCAAAGGTGAGACTCTCACCAACATGTTCATGTCTGTTCTGCAGGCCCCCGGTACCAGTTGAAAACATTTATGGAAGTATATATGGAGACTGTTTACTGCCAAAGATATGGGGTTAAATACATGTAAAAAAAACAAAAAAAAACAAATCCTGATCTTTCTTGTATCTCAGATATAGGAGAGACACTTCAGAACAAACTTCCTTTTGATATTTGTTTGGGACTATCTGTTCTTCCATGTAGTGAATCTGTTATTCAACTTTTTTTATGTATTTTTTATACTTCAAGGGGTCTTAATTCTAAATCAAACAGCTAAATGATCCTTGGTATGACCTTCTTAAAACAATTCCATATAGCTTAGTAGGGATGAGATATCATATTTGAGTTTCCCTAAAACTGATAATGCCCCGCAAAGAAGGGCACCTATTGGTAGATGGGTAAAAAAAAAAGCAGACATTGAATATCCCTTTGAGCATGGTGAAGTTATGAATTACACTATGTATCAATATACCCAGTCACTACAAAGATACAGGCGAGGAAGGAAACCGCTCAGGGATTTCACAATGAGGCCAATGGGGACTTTAAAACAGTTACAGAGTTACAGAGAATGGCTGTGATAGAAAACTGAGGATGGCTCAACAACATTGTAGTTACTTCACAATACTAACCTAATTGACAGAATGAAAAGAAGGAAGCCTGTACAGAATAAAAATATTCCAAAACACTAAGCACAGGCAAAATCCTAAAGGAAAACCTGGTTCAGTCTGCTTTGCACCAGACACTGGAAGATGAATTCGCTTTTCAGCAGGACAATAACCTGAAACACAAGGCCAAATCTAAACTGGAGTTGCTTACCAATAAGAAAGTGAATGTTCCTAAGTGGCTGAGTTACAGTTTTGACTTAAATCTGCTTGAAAATCTATGGCAAGACCTGAAAATGGTTGTCTAGCAATGATTAACAACCAATTTGACAGAGCTTGAAGATTATTTAATTTTTTTTGGGATCATTTGTGAGAAGGAGGCAGTGAGACTTTAAAGAAAGTATCACTGCCTCCTTCTCACAAATGATCCAAAAAATATACAAATTAAATAAAGTTGGTTCAACACAGTGGCGGGTCATTTTGACCCTAGGACAACGGGAGGGTTAAGTAAATGAGATATTTCTGTATTTCATTTTCAATACATTTGCAAAAATGTCTAAAACCATGTTTTAACTTTGTCATTATAGGATATATTGTGTGTAGATGGGTGAGAATTATTATTTTTTAAATCAATTTTGAATTCAGTCTGTAACACAACAAAATGTTGAATAAGTGAAGGGGTATGAATACTTTCTGAAGGCACAATGTGTGTATTGGGATAATCAAGGGCTGTGAATAGTCAGTACCTGTTCCAATAAACATAACGTGGTAGATTTCAAGGCCTTGACTCTGTCCACCACAATCCCTGAGAACTTGGCTCCCCTCTGCAGCACCAGTGGACCCCCGGTCAGTGGAGGAACTGCCCCCTCCATGAGTGGCCGGTCACGGACAAACTGCAGGGTCTTGTCAGGGAGGTCCAGCGAGTGCTCCACCCCCAGGTCCCGTGCAGCATTGTTCATACACTTTAACAACAACATGACCAGAGAGTTGATGAGATGTTTGAACTATGAGAGATAGGTAAAATATACTGTAAGTCTATAACTATGATGGAAGCACTCTTGAAACTAAGGCTGCGTCCCAAATGGCCCCCTATTCCCCATATAGTGCACTACTTTTGACCTAGGCCCATAGGGATCTGTTCAAAAGTAGTGCACTATATAGGGAATAGGGTGCCATTTGGGACTCATCCTGAAAGTATATGCCACATTTGATTAAGTGTTTTGGACATTAATTGGGCACTGTACAAGAATAGATACAATGTCATTACTTGGCACTTACAGTATTTCTGGAAGAAGTACAGAATTTAATCAATCTACATTTTATTTAATCATCTATAAGTCATGTAAGTACTCACTGCTCCAGGTCGTGGGACAGGCTGCTCTCCGGTGTGGGCAACCCACCTTGTTTCTGACTCCATTGTCACCAGAGTCAGATACCTACCCTCACTCCCAATGTCAGCCACACTGAACGCACACGCAGTAGAGAGGTCCGATGTGGTCGCATAATCATCAAAACACCTTTAATTATTCCAATATCAATTCAGACTCACTTTCAAAGAATGCTCATATTTGACAGTATAGCACTTCTGCTGGACCGTCCTATTAAAGGAATGGTAGAACTCACGTCTGCGGGCTGAAAACAGCGTAAAACACGCTCTTCCTCCAATCCTGGTCTTTCAGGAGGAAGACGTCCTGAATGATGGCTGGCAGGCTAGGTTCCAAGGGCATTGGGCAGTCCAGACGGACCATCAGGTAGGACGTCCACTTCTGCTGCAGGGTTCTCAGGCCTCCCATGTCCTCCTACACACCAACCAACCACAGGGAGGGAGACATGCTCGGTGTCAGTGGAGCCCATAGAATTAAAGAGAATCAAAGAGAAGAACAGCGCCGGAGAAGATGGCTGCCGTTTTACAGCCCTCTAACCAATTGTACTATTATGTGTGTTTTTCCGCGTTATTTGTAATTTATTTTGTACATAATGTTTCTACCATCGTCTCTTATAACCAAAAAGAGCTTCTGGATATCAGGACAGCGATTACTCACCTCGTATTGGACGAATATTTTTTCTTCAACGAGGCGGCCGCGAAGGATATCATACAGACACCCGACAAGGCCCAAATCCCCGTCATTCGCGTGAGGAAGAGACTGAGATATCGTGGACGTAGATCGGGGTGCCTTGTAAGGATCCGACGGCGAGCGAGTAAACTGCCTCTTCCTTCAATCCTATTAGCCAACGTTCAATCATTTGAAAATAAATTGGATGACTTAAGATTACGGTTATCCTACCAACGGGACATTAAAAACTGTAATATCTTATGTTTCACCGAGTCGTGGCTGAACGACGACATGGATTTCATACAGCTAGCGGGCTATACGCTACATCGGCAGGATAGAACGGCTGACTCCGGTAAGGCAAGGGGTGGCGGTCTGTGTATATTTGTAAACAACAGCTGGTGCACAAAATCAAATACTAAGGAAGTCTCGAGGTTTTGCTCGCCTGAGGTAGAGTATCTTATGATAAGCTGTAGACCACACTATTTACCAAGAGAGTTTTCATCTATATTTTTCATAGCTGTCTATTTACCACCACAAACCAATGCTGGCATTAAGATTGCACTGAATGAGTTGTACAAGGCCATAAATCAACAGGAAAACGCTCATCCAGATGCAGCGCTCCTAGTGGCCGGGGACTTTAATGCAGGGAAACTTAAATCCGTTCTACCTAATTTCTACCAGCATGTTAAATGTGCAACCAGAGGAAAAAAAACTCTAGACCACCTTTACTCCACACACAGAGACGCATACAAAGCTCTCCCTCGCCCTCCATTTGGCAAATCTGACCATAACTCTATCCTCCTGATTCCTGCTTATAAGCAAAAACTAAAGCAGGAAGCACCAGTGACTCGGTTAATAAAAAAGTGGTCAGATGACGCAGATGCTAAGCTACAGGACTGTTTTGCTAGCACAGACTGGAACATGTTCCGGGATTCTTCAGACAGCATTGAGGAGTACACCACATCAGTCACTGGCTTCATCAATAAGTGCATCGATGATGTCGTCCCCACAGTGACCGTACGTACATACCCCAACCAGAAGCCATGGATTACAGGAAACATCCGCACTGAGCTAAAGGGTAGAGCTGCCGCTTTCAAGGAACGGGACTCTAACCCGGACGCTTATAAGAAATCCCGCTATGATCTCCGACTAACCATCAAACAGGCAAAGAGTCAATACAGGACTAAGATTGAATGGTACTACACTGGCTCTGACGCTCGTCGGATGTGGCAGGGCTTGAAAACTATTACAGACTACAAAGGGAAGCACAGCCGCGAGCTGCCCAGTGACACAAGCCTACCAGACGAGCTAAACCACTTCTATGCTCGCTTCGAGGCAAGCAACACTGAAGCATGCATGAGAGCACCAGCTATTCCGGATGACTATGTGATCACGCTCTCCGTAGCCGATGTGAGTAAGACTTTTAAGCAGGTCAACATTCACAAGGCCGCAGGGCCAGACGGATTACCAGGACGTGTACTCCGAGCATGTGCTGACCAACTGGCAAGTGTCTTCACTGACATTTTCAACATGTCCCTGACTGAGTCTGTAATACCAACATGTTTCAAGCAGACCACCATAGTCCCCGTGCCCAAGGACTCTAAGATAACCTGCATAAATGACTACCGACCCGTAGCACTGACGTCTGTAGCCATGAAGTGCTTTGAAAGGCTGGTCATGGCTCACATCAACAGCATTATCCCAGAAACCCTAGACTCACTCCAATTTGCATACCACCCCAACAGATCCACAGATGATGCAATCTCTATTGCACTCCACACTGCCCTTTCCCACCTGGACAAGAGGAACACCTACGTGAGAATGCTATTCATTGACTACAGCTCAGCATTCAACACCATAGTGCCCTCTAAGCTCATCACTAAGCTAAGGATCCTGGGACTAAACACCTCCCTCTGCAACTGGATCCTGGACTTCCTGACGGGCCGCCCCCAGGTGGTAAGGGTAGGTAACAAAACATCTGCCACACTGATCCTCAACACGGGGGCCCCTCAGGGGTGCGTGCTCAGTCCCCTCCTTTACTCTCTGTTCACCCATGACTGCATGGCCAGGCACGACTCCAACACCATCATTAAGTTTGCCGACGACACAACAGTGGCAGGCCTGATCACTGACAATGATGAGACAGCCTATAGGGAGGAGGTCAGAGACCTGGCTGTGTGGTGCCAGGACAACAACCTCTCCCTCAACGTGACCAAGACAAAGGAGATGATTGTGGACTACAGGAAAAAAAAGAGGACTGAGCACGCCCCTATTCTCATCGACGGGGCTGTAGTGGAACAGGTTGAGAGCTTCAAGTTCCTTGATGTCCACATCACCAACAAACTATCATGGTCCAAACACACCATGACAGTCGTGAAGAGGGCACGACAAAGCCTATTCCCCCTCAGGAGACTGAAAAGATTTGGCATGGGTCCTCAGATCCTCAAAAAATTATACAGCTGCACCATCGAGAGCATCCTGACTGGTTGCATCACCGCCTGGTATGGCAACTGCTTGGCCTCCGACCGCAAGGCACTACAGAGGGTAGTGCGTACGGCCCAGTACATCACTGGGGCCAAGCTTCCTGCCATCCAGGACCTCTATACCAGGCGGTGTCAGAGGAAGGCCCTCAACATTGTCAAAGACTCCAGCCACCCTAGTCATAGACTGTTCTCTCTGCTACCGCACGGCAAGCGGTACCGGAGTGCCAAGTCTAGGTCCAAAAGACTTCTCAACAGCTTCTACCCCCAAGCCATAAGACTCCTGAACAGCTAATCATGGACTATTTGCAATGCCCCCCCACCCCATCCTTTTTACGCTGCTGCTACTCTGTTAATTATGTATGCATAGTCACTTTAACTCTACCCACATGTACATATTACCTCAACTACCTCAACTAGCCGGTGCCCCCGCACATTGACTCTGCAACGGTACCCCCCTGTATATATAGCCTCCCTACTGTCACTTTATTTTACTTCTGCTCTTTTTTTTCTCAACACTTTTTTTGTTGTTTTATTTTTACTTTTTTTGTTAAAAATACATGCACTGTTGGTTAAGGGCTGTAAGTAAGCATTTCACTGTAATGTCTGCACCTGTTGTATTCGGCGCATGTGACCAATAAAATTTGATTTGATTTGAATTAGGAATTCGAACACTAGAATGGACATGAACATTCTTTAAATTGAATAGGATCTCTATGGTGGAGCCAACACATTTATATTACATTTTTATTCAACTGTCATATCAGATGATGACTTTTAGAGCATGTTATATAAGTGTACCTTGCAGTCCCGCGCCACATGAGACACCCTGAGCTTGTCTGGCAGGTCAAACTCCATGGCCTCCTCACTAAAGAACATATAGACTTAATATAACTCTAGGGGCACGACGTCCAAGTGTACGAAGGAGGGCTCTGAAAAAAGACAGTTCAGTTTTCTCAATGAGATTGAAAACACAGACATAATGCCACTTGGGATCCATTATATAAGGCATATTGAATAAAGAAAATGATCAATTTAAAACTGCTATATCTCTGTGGAATGTCCATATTCAGGTGTCACAGTAGTTTATAGTCAACATATTTTGTAGTTGATAGTGAGTACTACATTTAAAACAGAGGAGTTGGAGCTTACTGTTAAGCCAGGACTGTCTGTGTTCGGTCCTGACAGCCGGGAAGGAATGATGCTGGAACACCTGCTCAGTACCCAGAATGTTCACCACTGTGGCTGAATATAGTTCTGTCCCTGACAGACGAGGAACAATGACAATCATCAGAACTGAAATAATCAATCTCTAAAAGACTGTGAAGAAGTGAATGAAGTTAATCGGGTAATGTATTTTAGATCAAAAACACAACTTTCAGTGTGGGTCCACTTTTTTTCCCAACACTTTCTTCATAATAGTTTTATTTATAATCGTGGGTGCACTATTCTACAACACCATCCTTGTGCGGAGGTACAGTAGATATCAGAATCAGCCGTACTCACCAACCATGACCGAGGTTGACCTCTGGAAGGGGTCAAAGGGAACTTTCCCTCGTCCCTCTTCCTTCTCCCCTTCCAGGGTCAACGTTCCGTTTGCGTAGGTCTGTTGGAGATCACAGTACATGTTTGGCTGCGATGTGGAGGTGTAGATCAATAATCACTTTGAAAGGTAGTTGGGCCCCTCACAGAAAGACAGAGGGTAGGTGAGATATGTGTGTGTGCAGTTAGTTCAGTGTAAATAACCGCCTGTCCGCAGTCACATGATAGTTAGTGTGAAAAACAATAGAGATGTTCTGACCAGGTTACACTCACTCACATGTGGGGTTGTACGCGTTGGTCCCACACACCAACATCCAGCCATCGTCGAGTGCCTCAAGTGTCTTGATGTAGTTTTGACATTCCATCTGGAATAGGATAAGGTTGGTATGATGATGTGGTTTGTTTCTAAAACATCTAACGGTATATTGCTTCAGAGAGTTATCTGTGAGGAGAGATAATGTTCATAGAATCCACTTACTGAATCTTTTCCCCTGGTCTTGCAGGACGTTTTCTGCTCCTCTGAGACCTGCCAGTAAACCTGCAGCAACAGACAGCTTCACATCAACATACAGCAGGAATGCTCTGGAGACCAGACAATACTGTATGGATGTATTGACATACAAGAGCTTGATTAGACTGAGTTCCTTACCCCAGCCTTTTTCGAGGAGATATTCTCAAGGTCCAGGGCATATACGGCGTCTCTAGCACCAATGAAAAGGATACCCAGGTCCTCTGTCAATGTCATCGTTGAATAGTTCGAAATGCCATTCTCTCTGAAAATCTTAGTGTCTAAAGAGAAAAATAGCATTCATAAAGTGTTTGTGTTCATGACATAAAGAGTCATAATGCCCTATGTTTAAAAACTCTTTATGGGCCTAAATGCGTTTATATAGTCTTTATGAATGTTGTTACCAACAATATTAACTAGACTACGCTCTTAGAAAAAATGATATATCTAGAACCTGAAAGGGTTCTTGGCTGTCTCCCCAAGATAGAACCGTTTGAAGAACACTTTTGGGTTCCAGGTAGAACCCTTTCCACAGCAGGTTCTACAAGGGTTCTTCAAAGGGTTCTCAGAAGAAGAACCCTTTTGGATGACTTCATATCATATTAGATTAGGCTTTATATTGAGCAAAAGCACTAAACTAAGCTTCCAACTTTAGTTTAGGGGAAAATATGCAACTCTCTACATGCAATGATGTAAACAGACATTGGAGAGAGATAATGGCTTACTGTGATATTGTATGGTCTTCCTAGGGGTGCTGGTGAACACTTCACCAAGGGCCAGAGGTATAAGGACCAGGAACAGCCCCAAGAAAACCCCCAGGGAAGTGAAAGGAGCCATAATGGTCCTCTTGTCTGCGGCTGTCAATGCTCTCAATACAACACACTTGAATAGCAATAAATGTATCCAAATGTCTCTTCAGTGCCTCTCGGCCTGTACAGCTACACACTTGTGACCATTTTGCCGTTGGGCTGCTGTTTATAAAGGATTGACTGTGTGATGTCATAATGCGGGTCATGACATGTTGATTATGACATCAAACTGTACACTGCAGTGGATGATGTAATGGATCCATAGTCTGGGCACACTGCTATTTTAATTGTCTCAACTAGACCACCCTCATACACATAAAACTGTGTAATGAGCTGGTCAGAATGATCAAAGCTTTTGGATTCTATTTAAACTGTAAAGGTTTTTGTTCTCAAAGTTATCCCATAGGGTTTAATGGTGGAATGTTGAATTACTCCAGCATTCTAAGCTTTGCATTGTTTGGTCAGCTACAAAATAATTTTCAGGAGTAGAGTTGGTCTACACATTCTAAGACTGATGACACAACTATGCACACTCTACATGTCATGCCAATGCCAGTGTCATTCACAGGGCGTGTTCATTAATTCAATCTGTAGTGCCATAAATTCAGAGCATTGTCAGATTGTCCATTCGTAAATTCAGAGCGTTTCGCTCTCGGAGCGTTCAGAGCCACACTGGACGCTCTGGCCTAGGAGTAGGGTTGATCCAAGCGTTCTGACCTCACAACGGCAGTCAAGCACCCAAGCTAACTGGCTAACGTTGGCTAGCTTGCTAGCTACTTCCTTATACAAATAAGAGAACACCTCACTCTGACCATTCTATTCGCCCTAGCAGAGCTAGTTAGGCTGTTTTCATGTTATCCAGAGCGTTGGTGACTGTAACTGTACTGCTGGAAACAATTTAATGACGCTATTTTGCCGACGTTTATTGACACCGGCCATAATCAACGAGTGTTGAGCGTTCGTAAATTCATCTGTTATTCTGTTCTCTGGCACACTCAGACGAGAGTGCTCTGAAATCGGAGGAGATAACCAGAGTGAATTTACGAACGCACCCATAGAAATAGAATCTAGATTCTATTTCTATGGTGTCCTCCTCAATCTTTTGTGAGAGTACTTGCTCTCTATGAACAGGGGCATAGTGATCCTGTTATCCCTCAATTACCCAGCTTGCCCCTAAATCAGCCATTATTTCTGACACAGCAACCTTTATAACATTGTGGTCTATTGAAAACAAACTGAATTAATGTGTGTGTGTGGTGTGTGTTTCTGTGTGTGTGTGTGTGTGTGTGTGTATGTGTGTGTGTGAATGTGTGCATACGCGTGTTCATGTGTGTTTGTGCACTACTATGAATGTATATAAGTGTGTAAGGGTGATACATGGTTTGTCTAAGGGTGGGAGACAGGGCCGCTGCCATAAATCCACCCAGCCGTTGCCGCGGTGATTTGAGGTTTCTGGGAAACCATAAACATCCGGACGGAGCGACACTGCCCTCCAAGCGTGGCAAATTAAGTGGCCGGTGTGTGTTTGTGTATGTGTTGGAGTGCTCAAGGGCATCCTCTTGGTGAAGATGAGAGCAAGGTATCTGATTGGCTGATGTGAGCACACAGGTCTAAGAGATCGTTAATCTCTGTCGCTCCATTGGCTGTGTGGGCCGGTGGGAGGGGTTAGCGCTAACGGTCGGTTAGCCGCTGTCAGGGTTCTAATCCAGAACATTGTTCAACACTAAAACACAGACTATCAGTGGGGGCCTAGGGCCACAATGAACTCCCTCAAACCTCCAGATACGACTTCAAATAAATATCTGTAGAATCAATTTAAACCTAACCACATGAACTGTATCTACAGAGTTATTGATCAAGTATGTCACATGGGGGAGTCAGGCAGCCTCAGGTCCAGTTACAGACCGTAATGCCCTGTGACACTGGACAAATTACATGAACAGGTATTGGAACTGTACTGCGGTAAAGTCAGCGTCTCGTGGGAGGCCTCTACCTGTAATAGTGTGGAAAATGTTTGTTCTTTGCCCGTTTAGAAGGTGGTTGGTCCTACAGTAAATAACTGATTTAGGATGAGGTTTTCCTATCATGGTGCTGACCTTCACTAAAGTAAGCTTACTGAAACACCTGACCCTGGACCAGAGAATGGGAGCTGTACATTCCATTTCTGTAGCTATTGGGGGTGTAAATATATGATATGAATTTATATGTTCCAGTAGGTCCCCTATAGAATGAAAGTCCGCCTCTCTTCAGAGCTGGTTGTGACCTGTAGACCTGTCATTGGCTGTGCTTCCCCAGGCTGTCTACTGGAAGAAGAGGATAAGAACCTCCCCTGAGGTGGAACACACACCTCATGCTCTATTTGTACCCCTGTGGTGTGTGTGTGTAACAGTAATGGTGAGTGTGGATTGTGATCGATAGGTAGGGTGGCCTCACAGCTTTGTGTTTCAGCCTGAACATGCTTACAGTCCACAGGCCATCTTCAGATAGTGTTTGTGTGTGTCGGGGTGAGGGTGGTGGTGGTGTTAAAAGCATGTTTATCCATTAGCACCATCTCTACCTCTCCCTCCTTCCCTCCCCATCCTCTCTCCCTCCTTCCCTCCCCATCCTCTCTCCCTCCTTCCTTCCCCTCTCACCCCATCCTCTCTCCCTCCTTCCCTCCCCATCCTCTCTCCCTCCTTCCTTCCCCTCTCACCCCATCCTCTCTCCCTCCTTCCTTCCCCTCTCACCCATCCTCTCTCCCTCCTTCCTTCCCCTCTCACCCATCCTCTCTCCCTCCTTCCCTCCCCATCCTCTCTCCCTCCTTCCTCCCCCTCTCACCCCATCCTCTCTCCCTCCTTCCTTCCCCTCTCACCCCATCCTCTCTCCCTCCGTCCTTCCCCTCTCACCCATCCTCTCCTTCCCTCTCACCATCCTCTCTCTCCCTCCTTCCCTCCCATCCTCTCTCCCTCCTTCCTTCCCCTCTCTCCTCTCTCCCTCCTTCCCTCCCCATCCTCTCTCCCTCCTTCCTTCCCCTCTCACCCCATCCTCTCTCCCTCCTTCCTTCCCCTCTCACCCCATCCTCTCTCCCTCCTTCCTTCCCCTCTCAACCATCCTCTCTCCTCCTCACTTCCTTCCCCTCCTCATCCTTCCCCTCTCACCCATCCTCTCTCCCTCCCTTCTTGAGGAACCTGTCATCTTCTTTGACTCCCACTCTTCTCCATCTCCATCAAGAACACACAGAGAAATAGATTCAGCTGGTCTAAATACCAGAAACAGATTCAGCTGGTCTAAATACCAGAAACAGATTCAGCTGGTCTAAATACCAGAAACAGATTCAGCTGGTCTAAATACCAGAAACAGATTCAGCTGTTCTAAATACCAGAAACAGATTCAGCTGGTCTAAATACCAGAAACAGATTCAGCTGTTCTAAATACCAGAAACAGATTCAGCTGGTCTAAATACCAGAAACAGATTCAGCTGGTCTAAATACCAGAAACAGATTCAGCTGGTCTAAATACCAGAAACAGATTCAGCTGGTCTAAATACCAGAAACAGATTCAGCTGGTCTAAATACCAGAAATAGATTCAGCTGGTGTAAATATCAACAACAACAACAACAACAAAAATATGACCAATCCTGATTCAACCAACTGTGTTCTTGATTGAATTAGAAGTTAGTGCTGGTCTGGAACAAAAGTGTGCACACCTTGTGGCTCTCCAGGGCCAAGAAAGAACTGACTTACAGATAGGCTACACTGTAGATCAGAAACTGGGGTTTATGTTTCAAATGTTGTCTGCACCGAGAGGAAACGTAACAACAGCTCAATGTGTGGCCCAACTCAGAGATGAACAGATAATACGTCTGGGAAACTAAAGATACTTCACGTTATCAGATGAAAATATAACATTATCACTGTTTATGTCTGCCGAGTAGGATAATGGACTCATTATTAATGCTGGACATTTAGATGTATAGCAAGACCTTTTACGAATGTAAAAGAATGAAACAAGTACAACACATCCTGATTTCTATGGCTCATTTCTAAACAGAGCAGATTTGGAGACTGAGATATGAAGGGAGAACAGAAGAACAGTGAGGGTGCCAGGGAGGCAGGGGGCCAGGGAGCCAGGGAGGCAGGGCGCCAGGGAGGCAGGGGGCCAGGGAGACAGGGAGGCAGGGGGCCAGGGAGACAGGGAGACAGCTCATGGTATTTGGGATCATGCCAACAGAATGTAGTCCACATAGCCTGCCATACACACCAGACAAATAGGCCCTCCTCCTCTGATGGTGAAAACTATCTCTCCCATCTTTGTTCTCTCTCTCTTGCTCTCTCCCTCTCCCTCCCCATCCATCTCTCTTGTTAACCCTTACTCTAATTTTTCCATCTTGCTCACCCGTCTGTCCCCTCCCTCCCTCCCTCCCTCCCTCCCTCCCTCCCTCCCTCCCTCCCTCCCTCCCTCCCTCCCTCCCTCCCTCCCTCCTCATCCCTCCATCCATCCATCCCTCTCCTCCTTGTCTCTGGTCCAGGGGTCTGTGTTCTGCTGGAATCCAATCCCCTCTCCTTTTAAACCCACTGTTCCATTTCACTCCCCTTTTGTCATACTGCAGCACACACTCTCACCCCTCCTCCCATGTGCTCTCCTCACACACACACTTCCCTCCACATGCACACAATCTTCCCTCCCCTATCTTCATCCATCAGAGCTTCTCCAGGGTCATTACTAAGCTGAAAGAGAGATAGACACACACACAAACACCAGCAGAGCCTGAACTCCAAGCAATCACACTTGGGTTTAACTAACACTGACCCTCCAATCACACTGACAAATACCACTAGAATAGTATACTGGCCAGGTCAGTGTGATCGTGTGTGTGTGTGTGTGTGTGTGTGTGTGTGTGTGTGTGTGTGTGTGTGTGTGTGTGTCATGGCATCAGACTTCAAGTATGTGTATAGTATAAAGAGGTCATGGGCAGATATCTCCTGACCCAGGGCCTGTCTTTACAACACATACAAACACTCATCTGAGTAAACAGAGCTTTATTTTAGAATGGTACATAAATACAACGCAAGAATACATTCAAACAGACTTGGATGATACTAAAGTGTAAACATTAATCCAACATGACATCAAAATAATCTATGGTTTTCAAACATAGTCAAGAACCAGCTTGTGTCATTACACATTTCATTGCAGACTATCGTCACCTTAAAATAACAACAAACACTTGTAGTGAAGCCTGATAACCTGCCTGAGAAACATGGTTACCCTCTGTGCTCCTTCAGTCCAACACTGTGTGTGTGTGTGTGTGTGTGTGTGTGTGTGTGTGTGTGTGTGTGTGTGTGTGTGTGTATGTGTGTGTGTGTGTGTGTGCATGCGTTTGTGTGTGTGTGTGTGTGTGTGTGTGATGTGTGTGTGTGTGATGTGTGTGTGTGATGTGTATGTGTTTGTGTCTGTGTCTGTGTTATGTGTATGTGTGTGTGTGTCTGTGTGTGTGTGTCTGTGTGTGCATGTGTTTGTGTGTGTGTGATGTGTCTGTGTGATGTGTCTGTGTGTGATGTGTCTGTGTGTGATGTGTGTGTCTGTGTGTGTGTGTCTGTGTGTGCATGTGTTTGTGTGTGTGTGTGTGTGTGATGTGTCTGTGTGATGTGTGTGTGTGTGTGATGTGTCTGTGTGATGTGTGTGTGTGATGTGTATGTGTGTGATGTGTCTGTGTGATGTGTATGTGTGTGTGTGTCTGTGTGTGTGTGTCTGTGTGTGCATGTGTTTGTGTGTGTGTGATGTGTGATGTGTGTGTGTGTGTCTGTGTGTGTGTGTCTGTGTGTGCATGTGTTTGTGTGTGTGTGTGATGTGTCTGTGTGATGTGTCTGTGTGATGTGTGTGTGTGTGTGATGTGTGTGTGTGTGTGTGATGTGTGTCTGTGTGATGTGTCTGTGTGATGTGTGTGTGTGTGATGTGTGATGTGTATGTGTGATGTGTGTCTGTGTGATGTGTCTGTGTGATGTGTGTGTGTGTGTGTGTGTCTGTATGTGTGTGATGTGTGTCTGTGTGATGTGTCTGTGTGATGTGTGTGTGTGTGATGTTGTGATGTGTGTCTGTATGTGTGTGATGTGTCTGTGTGATGTGTCTGTGTGATGTGTGTGTGTGTGATGTGTGTGTGTGTGATGTGTGTGTGTGTGTGTGTGATGTGAATGTGTGTGTGTGTGTGTCTGTGTGTGTGTGATGTGTGTCTGTGTGATGTGTCTGTGTGATGTGTGTGTGTGTGATGTGTGTGTGTGTGTGTGTGATGTGAATGTGTGTGTGTGTGTGTCTGTGTGTGTGTGCCCGGGTGTGTTGAGGTAAGGGTGGGCGAGGCAGCAGTAAAAGCAGATTGAAGCTGGTCAGAAAGGCCTCAGATCCCTCAGATAACTAGCAGGGCTGAAGCCATTAGCCTGGTGTTACAGCCATTAGACTAACGAGGGGGACATTAACATTACAAAGGAGCAACAGAGGGAGATGGAGAGAGTAGAAAGAGGGGAGTATGCTGTATATAAAGTAGTGTTTGGTTACTAAGTCGACTGGTCAGATACTAGGTATCCCCTTGCCTTTCCTGTCTGAGCAGTTTTACTCAGATAACTGAGGACAAGAGGGAGGCAAGAAAGACGGCAGGCCTGTTCAGAGGGGGGAAAATATAATTCCTTCTCTCTCAAAGTAAGACTAAATAAACTAAATCACAGGAGACATGTGAACAATAAGAACTCTGTTGCTATGACGACAGCTAAATACAGAGCTGAGCTCAGGCCCTGGCCACAGACAGAACAGAGCCAGAGAACACTTCCATGATTTGTCTCCGTGAGTGTGTGTGTGAGTGTGTGAGTGTGTGTGTGTGTGTGTGTGTGTGTGTGTGTGTGTGTGTGTTTATACCTGTGCTATCCAGGCCATGTAACAGGCAGGTACAGCTGACACGCTGGGGGAGTCATGTTGGTTCTAAGACAGACGAGCTCCATCAAAACTACAGCCCTCCAACTGCAGACCGCCCACCTACAGACATACAGAGAGACGGACGGACGGACGGACGGACGGGGGGGGGGGGGAGAGAGAGAGAGAGAGAGAGAGAGAGAGAGAGGGGAGAGAGAGAGATGGGGAGAGCGAGGGAGAGAGAGAGGGGAGAGAGAGAGAGAGAGAGAGAGAGAGAGAGAGAGGGGGGAGAGAGAGCGGGGGGAGAGAGAGCGGGGGGGGGAGAGGGGGGAGAGAGAGAGAGGGGGGGAGAGAGGGGAGAGAGAGGGGGGAGAGAGAGAGCGAAGGGGGAGAGAGAGAGACAAATAGAGAGGGGGGAGATAGAGAGAGAGGGGTAGGTCATTATAAGCTATTTTAAGCTGATCTGTGTATCACAGTTAACTCTAAACACAACCATTGAAGTGATATACAGCACGAAAGGGAGAGGAGAGAGAGAACAAATTATGTGATGGATGGAGGAAGGGAGGCCCTCTCTCCTGTGTAAGTAATGCGATGTTGTGTGTGCGGTATGATGTCATATGAGCCTCTGTGTGTGTGTGTGTGTGTGAGAGAGAGATCATTGTGAAAGATGAATAATCTTTTCTCTCAGCTGAGATGTCTGAACGCAGTTTCCCGTCTCCTCCCTGCAGCTGTAGCCCCTGTACTCTCCCTCCCTCCCTCCCTCCCTCCCTCCCTCCCTCCCTCCCTCCCTAGCACTGTCTGTATCCAATCCTTTCTCTATCCATGTTTCTGTCTTTCTCTGTCTCAGTCTTCCTCTCCCTCCCTGAGAATGTTTGCAACATCATTGGTTTGTTGTATTGTACCTTGACTTGGAGTTTAGCCTCTGCTATGGGACTCTTCCATGATGTTCATGGAACAGCCCATAGACATGACACAATGGACAAGGTATTAATACACACTACACACAAACACAACCAAGAAACATTTGACGAACTGGGGACATTTTGTTGGTCCCCACAAGGTCAAATGCTATTTCTAGGGGGTTTATGGTTAAGGTTAGAATTTGTGTTAGGGTTAGAATTAGGGTTAGTCGATAGGGTTAGGTTTAGGGTTAGGGTTAGGAGCTAGGGTTAGGGTTAAGGTCAGGGTTAGGGGTAGGTTTGGGGTTAGGGGTTTCGGGAAATAAGATTTTGAATGGGACTGAATTGTATGTGTGTGTGCGTGCGTGCGTGTATGTACAATGTGTGTGTGTGTGTGTGCGTGCGTGCGTGTATGTACAGTGTGTGTGTGTGTGTGTGTGTGTGTGTGTGTGTATGTATGTACAGTGTGTGTGTGTGTGTTTGTATGTACAGTATGTGTGTGTGTGTGAAACAATTAAATATATACAGTACCAGTCAAAAGTTTTAGAACACCTACAGTGGGGAAAAAAAGTATTTAGTCAGCCACCAATTGTGCAAGTTCTCCCACTTAAAAATATGAGAGAGGCCTGTAATTTTCATCATAGGTACACGTCAACTATGACAGACAAATTGAGAAAAAAAAATCCAGAAAATCACATTGTAGGATTTTTAATGAATTTATTTGCAAATTATGGTGGAAAATAAGGGTTTTGCTTTATTTTTACTATTTTCTACATTGTAGAATAATAGTGAAGACATCAAAACTATGAAATAACACATGGAATCAAGTAGTAACCCAAAAAGTGTTAAACAAATGAAAATTTATTTTATATTTGAGATTCTTCGAATAGCCACACTTTGCCTTGATGACAGCTTTGCACACTCTTGGCATTCTCTCAACCATGCTGGTTAAGTGTGCCTTGAATTCTAAATAAATCACTGACAGTGTCACCAGCAAAGCATCCCCACACCATCACACCTCCTCCTCCATGCTTCACGGTGGGAACCACACATGCGGAGATCATCCGTTCACCTACTATGCGTCTCACAAAGACACAGCAGTTGGAACCAAAAATCTCCAATTCGGACTCCAGACCAAATGTCACATTTCCACCGGTCTAATGTCCATTGCTCGTGTTTCTTGGCCAAGCAAGTCTCTACTTCTTATTGGTGTCCTTTAGTAGTAGTTTTTTTGCAGCAATTCGACCATGAAGGCCTGATTCACGCAGTCTCCTCTGAACAGTTGATGTTGAGATGTGTCTGTTACTTGAACTCTGTGAAGCAATCTGAGGTGCAGTTAACCTCTGCAGCAGAGGTAACTCTGGGTCTTAATTTCTTGTGGCGGTCCTCATGAGAACCAGTTTCATCCTAGCGCTTGATGGTTTTTGCGACTGCACTTTAAGAAACTTTCAAAGTTCTTGAAATGTTCCGGATTGATTGACCTTCATGTCTTAAAATAATGATGGACTGTCATTTCTCTTTGCTTATTTGAGCTGTTCTTGCCATAATATGGACTTGGCTTTTACCAAATAGGGCTATCTTCTGTATACCCCCCCTACATTGTCACAACACATCTGATTGGCTCAAATACATTAAGAAGGAAATCAATTTCACAAATTAACTTTTGACAAGGCACACCTGTTAATTGAAATGCATTCCAGGTGACTACCTGTGTCCCGTGTAGCTCAGTTGGTAGAGCATGGCGCTTGCAACGCCAGGGTTGTGGGTTCGAGTCCCACGGGGGACCAGTATGAAAATGTATGTACTCACTAAAACTGTAAGTCGCTCTGGATAAGAGCGTCTGCTAAATGACTAAAATGTAAATGTACCTCATGAAGCTGGTTGACAGAATGTTAACAGTGTGCAAAGCTGTCATCAAGGCAAGGGGTGGATACTTTGAAGAATCTCAAATATAAAATGTATTTTGATTTGTTTAACACTTTTTTGGTTACTACATGATTCCATATGTGTTATTTCATAGTTTTGATATCTTCACTATTATTCTACAATGTAGAAATAGTACAAATACAGAAAAACCCTGGAATGAGTAGGTGTGTCCAAACTTTTGACTGGTAGTGTATATACAGTGTGTGTGTGTGTGTGTGTGTGTGTGTGTGTTTGTATGTACAGTAGGTGTGTGTGTGTGTGTGTTTGTATGTACAGTATGTGTGTGTGTGTGTGTGTTTGTGTCAGTTTATGTTATAGACTCTCTCTCTGTCTAAACAGAGCCAGCTGGGAGCGGAGGACAGACAGACACACACAGAGAGAGAGAGAGAACGAGAGAGAGAGAGAGATAAAGGGATGGATGGAGGGAGGAAGTGAAGGAGACGTCAATAGGAGAGTATGGCCATTAAATGAGCTTCTCTCTCCTTGCCCTTTTTTTCAGAGACACAGATCAACAGGAGAGATGCAGAGATAACACTGACCTCAATTATCTCCCGCTACAGGCACTGTGTGTGTGTGTGTGTGTGTGTGTGTGTGAGCAGGCATGCCGTCACCAAGAGCACATCTACACTGAAGTAGTCCTCTGCACATCAGATATGAATACATGGCATTATCATCAATGTATGGTAGAACACCAGGGAGAAGATTAACAGTAAGACGAACCTTATGATTCTATTTTGTTCACCATAATCAACTTTAGGCAGGAAAGCAGCTTCATCATAAGTGAAAAAAATTACTGAATTTGAGGTCAGTTGAAAAACATGCTGACAAACGAGAAGCAGAATGGGCTACGATCTGATTTAATCTCTATAATAAATTGATTAGTTTTAAGCTCATGGTCTATCTCAATTGGCTGACAAATAGATTTGGGAAAGCTTCCACTGAAGACAAATGCACCAGTTCCACACAGAAACACAAACACACACACACACACACACACACACACACACACACACACACACACACACACACACACACACACACACACACACACACACACACACACACACACACACACACACACACACACACACACACACACACACACACACACACACACACACACACACACACACACACACACACACACACACACACACACACAAGCACACACACACACAAGCACACACACACACACACAGAAATACAAGCGTAAGACACACACATGCACACACACACACTGTGAGACTGTCCCAGGTCATGAATGATGCAGTCGTGCTGTGTGGTGGTTAGTATTCGGTGTGTGTGTGTGTACAGTACCAGTCAAAAGTTTGGACACACCTGCTCATTCAAGGGTTTTTCTTTATTTTTACAATTTTTTACATTGTAGAATAATAGTGAAGACATCAAAACTATGAAATAACACATATGGAATCATTTAGTAACCAGGAAAGTGTTAAACAAATAAAAAAATATGTTATATTTGAGATTCTTCAAAGTAGCCAGCCTTTGCCTTGATGACAGCTTTGCACACTCTTAGCATTCTATAATATAATAATAATATAATAATAATAATATGCCATTTAGCAGACGCTTTTATCCAAAGCGACTTAGTCATGCGTGCATACATTTTTGTGTATGGGTGGTCCCGGGGATCGAACCCACTACCTTGGCGTTACAAGCGCCGTGCTCTACCAGTTGAGCTACAGAGGACCTCAACCAGCTTCACCTGGAATGCTTTTCCAAATGTCTTGAATGAGTTCCCACATATGCTGAGCACTTGTTGGCTGCTTTTCCTTCACTCTGCGGTCCAACTCAACCCAAACCATCTCAATTGGGTTGAGGACGGGGGATTGTGGAGGCCAGGTCATCTGATGCAGCACTCCATCACTCTCCCTCTTGGTCAAATAGCCCTTACACAGCTTGGAGGTGTGTTGGGTCATTGTCCTGTTGAAAAACAAATGATTGTCCCACTAAGCTCAACCCTATGGGATGGCGTATCACTGCAGAATGCTGTGGTAGCCATGCTCGTTAAGCGTGCCTTGAATTCTAAATAAATCACAGACAGTGTCACCTTCAAAGCACCCCCACACCATCACACCTCCTCCTCCATGCTTCACGGTGGGAACTACGCATGTGGAGATCATCCGTTCACCTACACTGCATCTCACAAAGACACAGCGGTTGGAACCAAAAATCTCCAATTTCGACTCATCAGACCAAAGGACAAAGTTCCACCGGTCTAATGTCCATTGCTCGTGTTTCTTGGCCCAAGCAGGTCTCTTCTTCTTATTGTTGTCCTTTAGTAGTGACTTCTTTGCAGCAATTCGACCATGAAGGCCTGATTCACGCAGTCTCCTCTGAACAGTTGATGTTGAGATGTGTCTGTTACTTGAACTCTGTGAAGCATTTATTTGAGGCTGGTAACTCTAATGAACTTCTCAGCTGCAGCAGAGGTAACTCTGGCTCTTCCATTCCTGTGGCGGTCCTGTGTCTTCACTATTATTCTACAATGTAAAAAAATAGTAAAAATAAAGAAAACCTTGGAATGAGTAGGTGTGTGCAAACTTTAGACTGGTACTATATATATGCGTGTATATGTGTGTATATTAGAGGACAGGCTGGGCCAGTTTGGACACAACACGCATGGACACAGGCGCACAATGGACTGACACACACACATTTGGAAGTGTGTTTGGCAGTGGGTCAGTAGAAAAGCA
>NW_028167134.1:50000-56383 GCF_964263955.1 Coregonus lavaretus | reverse complement strand
GTGGGTGAATTAATTATTTCTCAGCTGCTCCTGAAGTTTAGACTGAAGCTACACACGGATGGGCTGCTGCTCAAACGCTGACGAACCTGGAAAACAGACAACAGGAGAGACTGAGAGGAATGGGTAGGCATTAGCTGCTGGGACTAGTTTAGAGAGACTAGCATATAGCTGTTGGACTAGTTTAGAGAGACTAGCATATAGCTGTTGGACTAGTTTAGAGAGACTAGCATATAGCTGTTGGACTAGTTTAGAGAGACTAGCATATAGCTGCTGGACTAGTTTAGAGAGACTAGCATATAGCTGTTGGACTAGTTTAGAGAGACTAGCATATAGCTGTTGGACTAGTTTAGAGAGACTAGCATATAGCTGTTGACTAGTTTAGAGAGACTAGCATATAGCTGTTGGACTAGTTTAGAGAGACTAGCATATAGCTGCTGGGACTAGTTTAGAGAGACTAGCATATAGCTGTTGGACTAGTTTAGAGAGACTAGCATATAGCTGCTGGGACTAGTTTAGAGAGACTAGCATATAGCTGTTGGACTAGTTTAGAGAGACTAGCATATAGCTGTTGGACTAGTTTAGAGAGACTAGCATATAGCTGTTGGACTAGTTTAGAGAGACTAGCATATAGCTGTTGGACTAGTTTAGAGAGACTAGCATATAGCTGTTGGACTAGTTTAGAGAGACTAGCATATAGCTGTTGGACTAGTTTAGAGAGACTAGCATATAGCTGTTGGACTAGTTTAGAGAGACTAGCATATAGCTGTTGGACTAGTTTAGAGAGACTAGCATATAGCTGTTGGACTAGTTTAGAGAGACTAGCATATAGCTGTTGGACTAGTTTAAGAGAGGCCTCCTGTAGCTCAGTTGGTAGAGCATGGCGCTTGCAACGCCAGGGTTGTGGGTTCGATTCCCACGGGGGGTCAGTATGAAAAATGTATGCACTCACTAACTGTAAGTCTCTCTGGATAAGAGCGTCTGCTAAAATCTATCTAACACCCAATTCTACTCTCTCTTAAACTAGTCCAACAGCTATATGCTAGTCTCTCTCATTTTTAGTCATTTAGCAGACGCTCTTATCCAGAGCGACTTACAGTTAGTGAGTGCATACATTTTTCATACTGGCCCCCCGTGGGAAACAAACCCACAACCCTGGCGTTGCAAACGCCATGCTCTACCAACTGAGCTACAGGGGACTACATAGATAGCAGGCGTTTTCGGGGCTCCTGACAAATTCTGCAATTTTCGGTTTTCTGTTTTTTACGCTGATCTTAATTTTCTTTTGTACATAATGTCGCCGCCATAATATCCTATGACTGAAAACAGCTTCTGGACATCAGCACAACTAACCTCGATTCGGATGACAATTTATTTTTCAATGAGTCGGCAGCTCTGGATGTTCCGCTTACTCCCAGACCAGGCCCTAATCCCCGGGACTCGAAAGAGGAAGAGACGGCACGAGAGAGGCAAGCAAGCCGCTAGTCAGATATGGCAGGGCTTGCCAACTATCATGGACTACAAAGGGAAACCCAACCGCAAGCTGACCAGTGACTGGAGGCTACCAAATGAGCTAAATGCCTTCTATGCTCGCTTTAAGGTGAGCAACACTGAACCATGAATGAGAGCACTAGCTGTTCCGGACGACTGTGTGATCTTGTTCTCTGTAGCAGATGTGAGTAAGACCTTTAAACAGGTTAACATTCACCAGGCCACGGGGCCAGACGGATTACCATGATGCGTACTCAGAGCATGCGCTGACCAGCTGGCAAATGTCTTCACTGACATTTTCAAGGTAACCTTCTTAAATGACTATCGCCCCGTGCACTCACATCTGTAGCCATGAAATGCTTTGAAATGCTGGCCATGGCTCACATCAACACCATCATCCCAGAAACCCTAGACCCACTCCAATTCGCATAGCGCCCCAACAGATCCAGAGATGACGCTATCTCTATTGCACTCCACACTACCCTCTCCCACCTGGATAAGAGGAACACCTATGTGAGAATTTTACTGAGGAGTGGCTTCCGTCTGGCCACTCTAGCATAAAGGCCAGATTGGTGCTGCAGAGAGGTCGAAGGAGTTGTCTGTAGAGCTCCGAGACAGGATTGTGTCGAGGCACAGATCTGTTGAAGGGTACCAAAAAACTTCTGCAGCATTGAAGGTCCCCAAGAACACAGTGGCCTCCATCATTCTTCGGGGGGCCAGTATTTAAAAAATATATATGTATTCACTAACTGTAAGTCGCTCTGGATAAGAGTGTCTGCTAAATGACTAAAATGTAAATGTATTTCAGTCTATAACTGCCATGTGGGTATATTAAATATAATAAACAAGTTCATGACACACCTATTCCACCAAAAGAGCAATGTTTTCATATTTCAGGTTGTTGTTTTTTCACAGGGTGTTCATTTAATGAATTGTTGTAAATCCCTTTCTGGTATTTGTGAGTTCAGCATTTCTCAACTGTCTGTTGTTTCCTGTATTATATTCAACCACTACTGTGTGTACTACTGTAATACTATACTACTATACTACTGTAATACTGTGATACTGTAATACTATACTACTGTAATACTGTAATACTGTACTACTGTAATACGCCTATATGCCATGTGGTGGAGGAAGAGAGATGCCATGTGGTGGAGGAAGAGAGATGCCATGTGGTGGAGGAAGAGAGATGCCATGTGGTGGAGGAAGAGAGATTCCATGTGGTGGAGGAAGAGAGATGCCATGTGGTGGAGGAAGAGAGATGCCATGTGGTGGAGGAAGAGAGATGCCATGTGGTGGAGGAAGAGAGATGCCATGTGGTGGAGGAAGAGAGATGCCATGTGGTGGAGGAAGAGAGATGCCATGTGGTGGAGGAAGAGAGATGCCATGTGGTGGAGGAAGAGAGATGCCATGTGGTGGAGGAAGAGAGATGCCATGTGGGGGAGGAAGAGAGATTCCATGTGGTGGAGGAAGAGCGATGCCATGTGGTGGAGGAAGAGAGATTCCATGTGGTGGAGGAAGAGCGATGCCATGCGGTGGAGGAAGAGAGATTCCATGTGGTGGAGGAAGAGCGATGCCATGCGGTGGAGGAAGAGAGATTCCATGTGGTGGAGGAAGAGAGATGCCATGCGGTGGAGGAAGAGAGATTCCATGTGGTGGAGGAAGAGAGATGCCATGCGGTGGAGGAAGAGAGATTCCATGTGGTGGAGGAAGAGAGATGCCATGTGGTGGAGGAAGAGAGATTCCATGTGGTGGAGGAAGAGCGATGCCATGCGGTGGAGGAAGAGAGATTCCATGTGGTGGAGGAAGAGAGATGCCATGCGGTGGAGGAAGAGAGATTCCATGTGGTGGAGGAAGAGAGATGCCATGTGGTGGAGGAAGAGAGATGCCATGTGGTGGAGGAAGAGAGATGCCATGCGGTGGAGGAAGAGAGATTCCTCCACCACATGGCATGACTTGTTTAAGAGAAAGTAGCGTGCAGTAAGAAGAGGAGATAGTGATGTAGAAAGACAGATACAGGACATCCTCTACAGATATCAGAGGGAAAGACAGATACAGGACATCCTCTACAGATATCAGAGGGAAAGACAGATACAGGACATCCTCTACAGATATCAGAGGGAAAGACAGATACAGGACATCCTCTACAGATATCAGAGGGAAAGACAGATACAGGACATCCTCTACAGATATCAGAGGGAAAGACAGATACAGGACATCCTCTACAGATATCAGAGGGAAAGACAGATACAGGACATCCTCTACAGATATCAGAGGGAAAGACAGATACAGGACATCCTCTACAGATATCAGAGGGAAAGACAGATACAGGACATCCTCTACAGATATCAGAGGGAAAGACAGATACAGGACATCCTCTACAGATATCAGAGGGAAAGACAGATACAGGACATCCTCTACAGATATCAGAGGGAAAGACAGATACAGGACATCCTCTACAGATATCAGAGGGAAAGTGTTTGTAGCTCTAAGCAAGTAGAGATCCAGAACAGTTGATAGTCTCAAAACACTCCCAGATAGAGAGACAAAAGAGATCGGACAGACTTCCACACCAACACAGAGACAAACACTGTTAACACACACATACTGTACGTACCGTGGTAGGTAGAGACAGAGAGAGGCTAAGGCTGCTGGCTGTTAGGCTCTCCCAACCGTGCCTGTGATGAGGTTCCATGTTCTCCTGGTTGTCGCTGGGAGAAGAAGAAGAGGAGGCACAGGTACTGACCAGGTCTGGCAGGCTGGTGGACGGGTACCGCTGGAAATCCACTTCCGATTCCTCCTGGAAGAACCAGAGGAGAGGAGAGGAGAAGAGTGGAGGAGTGAGTGTGGAAGGGATGGATGATGGTGTGTGTGTGTATGGAGGATGGTGTGTGTGTGTGTGTGTGTTTGTTCAGAAGAGTGGAAGGGACATATAGTGTGTGTTCTGTGTGTATTTTTAACTTTATCTCTGAAAGCCAGCCTGCATTTCCCTTCAAGCCCATTAAGATCTCAACTCTTGAATGTTTTAGATGTTCCCACACACACTACCACCCTTCCACTCTCCCACCCACACACTACAACCCTTCCACTAACACACTACAACCCTTCCACTAGCACACTACAACCCTTCCACTAGCACACTACAACCCTTCCACTAGCACACTACAACCCTTCCACTCTCCCACCCACACACTACAACCCTTCCACTAGCACACTACAACCCTTCCACTAACACACTACAACCCTTCCACTACCACACTACAACCCTTCCACTAGCACACTACAACCCTTCCACTAGCACACTACAACCCTTCCACTAGCACACTACAACCCTTCCACTAGCACACTACAACCCTTCCACTAGCACACTACAACCCTTCCACTAGCACACTACAACCCTTCCACTAGCACACTACAACCCTTCCACTAACACACTACAACCCTTCCACTAACACACTACAACCCTTCCACTAGCACACTACAACCCTTCCACTAACACACTACAACCCTTCCACTAGCACACTACAACCCTTCCACTGCAAACGTTGAAAGAACCTACGGTACAATGCTCAAACAATACATTATACAATGTTGAGACAACATAGATACAAAAACGTATTGTACAATGTTGAGACAAGGTATTGTACACGGTTGAGATGTGGATGTGGACTGCAGTGTGAGGGAATGGCAGAGGCAGTGTGAGGGAATGGAAGAGGCAGTGTGAGGGAAGAGGCAGTGTGAGGGAATGGCAGAGGCAGTGTGAGGGAATGGCAGAGGCAGTGTGAGGGAATGGAAGAGGCAGTGTGAGGGAAGAGGCAGTGTGAGGGAATGGCAGAGGCAGTGTGAGGGAATGGCAGAGGCAGTGTGAGGGAATGGCAGAGGCAGTGTGAGGGAATGGCAGAGGCAGTGTGAGGGAATGGCAGAGGCAGTGTGAGGGAATGGCAGAGGCAGTGTGAGGGATTGGCAGAGGCAGTGTGAGGGAATGGCAGAGGCAGTGTGAGGGAATGGCAGAGGCTCGTCTCATAGGGGCTGTTCCAGACTACTGTCATGGTGGGCTGGTCTTTTCTAGTGCTTTGACAGTCGCCGAAGCATCAGCCAGGTGGATGCTACACTTTGACAGTGGATGATCCAGCCTACCTACGGAGGAGGAGGAGGAGGAGGAGGAGGAGGAGGAGACAACGTGCCTGATGAAGAGCTCCAAGCCTGTCTACAATTATCTGACTGACTTCTCTCCCTGTCTGTCTGTATCATAGATGTTCCCTCAGGTCTTTTCTCCCTGTCTGTCTGTATCATTGATGTTCCCTCAGGTCTTTTCTCCCTGCCTGTCTGTATCATTGATGTTCCCTCAGGTCTTTTCTCCCTGTCTGTCTGTATCATAGATGTTCCCTCAGGTCTTTTCTCCCTGCCTGTCTGTATCATTGATGTTCCCTCAGGTCTTTTCTCCCTGCCTGTCTGTATCATTGATGTTCCCTCAGGTCTTTTCTCCCTGCCTGTCTGTATCATTGATGTTCCCTCAGGTCTTTTCTCCCTGTCTGTCTGTATCATTGATGTTCCCTCAGGTCTTTTCTCCCTGTCTGTCTGTATCATTGATGTTCCCTCAGGTCTTTTCTCCCTGTCTGTCTGTATCATTGATGTTCCCTCAGGTCTTTTCTCCCTGTCTGTCTGTATCATTGATGTTCCCTCAGGTCTTTTCTCCCTGCCTGTCTGTATCATTGATGTTCCCTCAGGTCTTTTCTCCCTGTCTGTCTGTATCATAGATGTTCCCTCAGGTCTTTTCTCCCTGCCTGTCTGTATCATTGATGTTCCCTCAGGTCTTTTCTCCCTGTCTGTCTGTATCATTGATGCTCAAGCTGCTGCCACCTACAACCTTTCTGTACTGCTTCAAGACATCT
>NW_028167134.1:0-45000 GCF_964263955.1 Coregonus lavaretus | reverse complement strand
TGCCTGCTTCCCATCATGAGGCAGAAAAGATTTGGCATAGGCCCTCAGATCCTCAAAAAGTTATACAGCTGCACCATTGACAGCATCTTGACTGGCTGCATCACTGCTTGGTATGGCAACTGCTTGGCATCCGACAGAGGGTAGTGCGTACAGCCCAACACATCACTGGGGCCGAGCTTCCTGCCATCCAGAACCTCTATAACAGGAGGTGTCAGAGGAAGGCCCTAAAAATTGTCAAAGACTCCAGCCACCCAAGTCATAGACTGTTCTCTCTGCTACTGCATGGCAAGATATACCGATGCACCAAGTCTGGAACCAACAGGACCCTGAACAGCTTCTACCCCCAAGCCATAAGACTGATCAATAGGTCATTAAATAGCTACGATTTTGTACGTTTGCCCACTGACAAAGACATGATCAGTCTATAATTTTAGTGGTAGGTTTATTTGAACAGTGAGAGACAGAATAACAACAAAAAAATTCAGAAAAACACATGTCAAAAATGTTATAAAATGATTTGCATTTTAATGAGGGAAATAAGTATTTGACCCCTCTGCAAAACATGACTTAGAACTTGTTGGCAATCACAGAGGTCAGACGTTTGCTGGTGCTGCAGGATTTCAGTCCTTCACGGCGTAATGTGTTACCAATTGTTTTCTTGGTGACTATGGTCCCAGCTGCCTTGAGATCATTGACAAGATCCTCCCGTGTAGTTCTGGGCTGATTCCTCACCGTTCTCATGATCATTGTAACTCCACAAGGGGAGATCTTGCATGGAGCCCCAGGCCGAGGGAGATTGACAGTTATTTTGTGTTTCTTCCATTTGCGAATAATCGCACCAACTGTTGTCACCTTCTCACCAAATCAAATCAAATCAAATCAAATTTTATTGGTCACATGCGCCGAATACAACAGGTGCAGACATTACAGTGAAATGCTTACTTACAGCCCTTAACCAACAGTGCATTTATTTTAAACAAAAAAAGTAAGAATAAAACAACAACAAAAAAAAGTGTTGAGAAAAAAAGAGCAGAAGTAAAATAGAGTGACAGTAGGGAGGCTATATATACAGTAAAATAAAGTGACAGTAGGGAGGCTATATATACAGGGGGGTACCGTTGCAGAGTCAATGTGCGGGGGCACCGGCTAGTTGAGGTAGTTGAGGTAATATGTACATGTGGGTAGAGTTAAAGTGACTATGCATAAATACTTAACAGAGTAGCAGCAGCGTAAAAAGGATGGGGTGGGGGGGCAGTGCAAATAGTCCGGGTAGCCATGATTAGCTGTTCAGGAGTCTTATGGCTTGGAGGTAGAAGCTGTTGAGAAGTCTTTTGGACCTAGACTTGGCACTCCGGTACCGCTTGCCGTGCGGTAGCAGAGAGAACAGTCTATGACTAGGGTGGCTGGAGTCTTTGACAATTTTGAGGGCCTTCCTCTGACACCGCCTGGTATAGAGGTCCTGGATGGCAGGAAGCTTTGCCCCAGTGATGTACTGTGCCGTACGCACTACCCTCTGTAGTGCCTTGCGGTCAGAGGCCAAGCAGTTGCCATACCAGGCGGTGATGCAACCAGTCAGGATGCTCTCGATGGTGCAGCTGTAGAATTTTTTTAGGATCTGAGGACCCATGCCAAATCTTTTTAGTCTCCTGAGGGGGAATAGGCTTTGTCGTGCCCTCTTCACGACTGTCTTGGTGTGTTTGGACCATGATAGTTCGTTGGTGATGTGGACACCAAGGAACTTGAAGCTCTCAACCTGTTCCACTACAGCCCCGTCGATGAGAATGGGGGCGTCCTCAGTCCTCTTTTTTTTCCTGTAGTCCACAATCATCTCCTTTGTCTTGGTCACGTTGAGGGAGAGGTTGTTGTCCTGGCACCACACGGCCAGATCTCTGACCTCCTCCCTATAGGCTGTCTCATCGTTGTCGGTGATCAGGCCTACCACTGTTGTGTCGTCGGCAAACTTAATGATGGTGTTGGAGTCGTGCCTGGCCATGCAGTCATGGGTGAACAGAGAGTACAGGAGGGGACTGAGCACGCACCCCTGAGGGGCCCCCGTGTTGAGGATCAGTGTGGCAGATGTGTTGTTACCTACCCTTACCACCTGGGGGCGGCCCGTCAGGAAGTCCAGGATCCAGTTGCAGAGGGAGGTGTTTAGTCCAAGGATCCTTAGCTTAGTGATGAGCTTAGAGGGCATTATGGTGTTGAATGCTGAGCTGTAGTCAATGAATAGCATTCTCACGTAGGTGTTCCTCTTGTCCAGGTGGGAAAGGGCAGTGTGGAGTGCAATAGAGATTGCATCATCTGTGGATCTGTTGGGGCGGTATGCAAATTGGAGTGGGTCTAGGGTTTCTGGTATTATGCTGTTGATGTGAGCCATGACCAGTCTTTCAAAGCACTTCATGGCTACAGACGTCAGTGCTACGGGTCGGTAGTCATTTAGGCAGGTTATCTTAGAGTTCTTGGGCACGGGGACTATGGTGGTATGCTTGAAACATGTTGGTATTACAGACTCAGTCAGGGACATGTTGAAAATGTCAGTGAAGACACTTGCCAGTTGGTCAGCACATGCTCGGAGTACACGTCCTGGTAATCCGTCTGGCCCTGCGGCCTTGTGAATGTTGACCTGCTTAAAAGTCTTACTCACATCGGCTACGGAGAGCGTGATCACATAGTCATCCGGAACAGCTGGTGCTCTCATGCATGCTTAGGTGTTGCTTGCCTCGAAGCGAGCATAGAAGTGGTTTAGCTCGTCTGGTAGGCTTGTGTCACTGGGCAGCTCGCGGCTGTGCTTCCCTTTGTAGTCTGTAATAGTTTTCAAGCCCTGCCACATCCGACGAGCGTCAGAGCCAGTATGATTCAATCTTAGACCTGTATTGACTCTTTGCCTGTTTGATGGTTCGTCGGAGGTCATAGCGGGATTTCTTATAAGCGTCCGGGTTAGAGTCCCGTTCCTTGAAAGCGGCAGCTCTACCCTTTAGCTCAGTGCGGATGTTTCCTGTAATCCATGGCTTCTGGTTGGGGTATGTACGTACGGTCACTGTGGGGACGACATCATCGATGCACTTATTGATGAAGCCAGTGACTGATGTGGTGTACTCCTCAATGCTGTCTGAAGAATCCCGGAACATGTTCCAGTCTGTGCTAGCAAAACAGTCCTGTAGCTTAGCATCTGCGTCATCTGACACCCTTTTTTATTAACCGAATCACTGGTGCTTCCTGCTTCAGTTTTTGCTTATAAGCAGGAATCAGGAGGATAGAGTTATGGTCAGATTTGCCAAATGGAGGGCGAGGGAGAGCTTTGTATGCGTCTCTGTGTGTGGAGTAAAGGTGGTCTAGAGTTTTTTTCCCTCTGGTTGCACATTTAACATGCTGGTAGAAATTAGGTAGAACGGATTTAAGTTTCCCTGCATTAAAGTCCCCGGCCACTAGGAGCGCTGCATCTGGATGAGCGTTTTCCTGTTGATTAATGGCCTTATACAGCTCATTTAGTGCAATCTTAATGCCAGCATTGGTTTGTGACGGTAAATAGACAGCTATGAAAAATATAGATGAAAACTCTCTTGGTAAATAGTGTGGTCTACAGCTTATCATAAGATACTCTACCTCAGGCGAGCAAAACCTCGAGACTTCCTTAGTATTTGATTTTGTGCACCAGCTGTTGTTTACAAATATACACAGACCGCCACCCCTTGTCTTACCAGAGTCAGCCGTTCTGTCCTGCCGATGTAGCGTATAGCCTGCTAGCTGAATGTTATCATTGTTGTCGTTCAGCCACGACTCCGTGAAACATAAGATATTACAGTTTTTAATGTCCCGTTGGTAGGATAACCGTAATCTTAAATCGTCCATTTTATTCTCAAAAGCTTGAACGTTGGCTAATAGGATTGATGGAAGAGGCAGTTTACTCGCTCGCCGTCGGATCCTTACAAGGCACCCGGATCTGCGTCCGCGATATCTCCGTCTCTTCCTCACGCAAATGACGGGGATTTGGGCCTTGTCGGGTGTCTGTATGATATCCTTCGCGGCCGCCTCGTTGAAGAAAAAATCTTCGTCCAATGCGAGGTGAGTAATCGCTGTCCTGATATCCAGAAGCTCTTTTTGGTTATAAGAGACGATGGCAGAAACATTATGTACAAAAAAACACACATAATAGTACAATTGGTTAGAGGGTTGGTTAGAGGGCTGTAAAACGGCAGCCATCTTCTCCGGCGCTGTTTCTTAGCTGCTTGGCGATGGTCTTGTAGCCCATTCCAGCCTTGTGTAGGTCTACAATCTTGTCCCTGATATCCTTGGAGAGCTCTTTGGTCTTGGCCATGGTGGAGAGTTTGGAATCTGATTGATTGATTGCTTCTGTGGACAGGTGTCTTTTATACAGGTAACAAACTGAGATTAGGAGCACTCCCTTTAAGAGTGTGCTCCTAATCTCAGCTCGTTACCTGTATAAAAGACACCTGGGAGCCAGAAATCTTTCTGATTGAGAGGGGGTCAAATACTTATTTCCCTCATTAAAATGCAAATCAATTTATAACATTTTTGACATGCGTTTTTCTGGATTTTTTTGTTGTTATTCTGTCTCTCACTGTTCAAATATACCTACCATTAAAATTATAGACTGATCATTTCTTTGTGAGTGGGCAAACGTATAAAATCAGCAGGGGATCAAATACTTTTTTCCCTCACTGTACCTGGACTATCTGCATAGAACCCCCTTTGTACTAACTATTTTGACTCATCACATACAGTTGAAGTCGGAAGTTTACATACACCTTAGCCAAATACATTTAAACTCAGTTTTTCACAATTCCTGACATTTAATCCTAGTAAAAATTCCCTGTCTTAGGTCAGTTAGGATCACCACTATATTTTAAGAATGTGAAATGTCAGAATAATAGTAGAGAGAATGATTTATTTCAGCTTTCATTTCTTTCATCACATTTCCAGTGGGTCAGAAGTTTACATACACTCAATTAGTATTTGGTAGCATTGCATTTAAATTGTTTAACTTGGGTCAAATGTTTTGGGTAGCCTTCCACAAGCTTCCAACAATAGGTTGGGTGAATTTTGGCCCATTCCTCCTGACAGAGCTGGTGTAACTGAGTCAGGTTTGTAGGCCTCCTTGCTCGCACACACTTTTTCAGTTCTGTCCACAAATTCTCTATAGGATTGAGGTCAGGGCTTTGTGATGGCCACTCCAATACCTTGACTTTGTTGTCCTTAAGCCATTTTGTCACAACTTTGGAAGTATGCATGAGGTCATTGTCCATTTGGAAGACCCATTTGCGACCAAGCTTTAACTTGGCTTTAACCTGACTGATGTCTTGAGATGATGTGGATATATTGAAGCAACATTTTCCTTCCTCATGATGCCATCTATTTTGTGAAGTGCACCAGTCCCTCCTGCAACAAAGCACCCCCACAGCATGATGCTGCCACCCCCATGCTTCACGGTTGGGATGCTGTTCTTCGGCTTGCAAGCATTCCCCTTTTTCCTCCAAACATAACGATGGTCATTATGGCCAAACAGTTCTATTTTTGTTTCTTCAGACCAGAGGACATTTCTCAAAAAAGTACTATCTTTGTCCCCCTATGCAGTTGCAAACCGTAGTCTGGCTTTTTTATGCCGGTTTTGGAGCAGTGGCTTCTTCCTTGCTGAGCGGCCTTTCAGGTTATGTCGATATAGGACTCGTTTTACTGTGGATATAGATAATTTTGTACCTGTTTCCTCCAGCATCTTCACAAGGTCCTTTGCTGTTGTTCTGGGATTGATTTGCACTTTTCGCACCAAAGTACGTTCATCTCTAGGAGATAGAACGCGTCTCCTTCCTGAGCGGTATGACGGCTGCGTGGTCCCATGGTGTTTATACTTGCGTACTATTGTTTGTACAGATGAACGTGGTACCTTCAGGTGTTTGGAAATTGCTCCCAAGGATGAACCTGACTTGTGGAGGTCTACAATTTTGTTTCTGAGGTCTTGGCTGATTTCTTTTGATTTTCCCATGATGTCAACCAAAGAGGCACTGAGTTTGAAGGTAGGCCTTGAAATACATCCACAGGTATACCTCCAATTGACTCAAATGATGTCAATTAGCCTATCAGAAGCTTCTAAAGCCATGACATCATTTTCTGGAATTTTCCAAGCTGTTTAAAGGCACAGTCAACTTAGTGTATGTAAACTTCTGACCCACTGGAATTGTGATACAGTGAATTATAAGTGAAATAATCTGTCTGTAAACAATTGTTGGAAAAATTACCTGTGCCATGCACAAAGTAGATGTCCTAACCAACTTGCCAAAACTATAGTTTGTTAACAAGAAATTTGTGGAGTGGTTGAAAAGCAAGTTTTAATGACTCCAACCTAAGTGTATGTAAACTTCTGATTTCAACTGTATGCTGCTGCTACTGTTTATTATCTATCCTGTTGCCAAGTCACTTTATCCCAACCATATCCCTGCACATCGACTCGGTACTGGTATCCCGTGTATATAGCCAAGTTATCATTGTGTATTTATTCCTCGTGTTATTATCTTCATCTCTGCATTGTTGGGACTAGGCATCAGGATATATGATAAACAGAGTAGCAGCAGTATATATGATGACTGTATGTGAGTGTGTGTGTGCGTGTGTGTCGAGTTCGTATGAATGTGTGTGCGTGTCGTGTGTTTGAGCAAATTAAGTGTGTGTGTGTGTGTGTGTGTGTGTGTGTGTGTGTGTGTGTGTGTGTGTGTGTGTGTTGGTAATTAGCTGTCGGTTTGTTAGCCATTCTGTTAGCTATTTAGCAGTCAGTCTGTTAGCCATTCTGTTAGCTATTTAGCAGTCAGTCTGTTAGCCATTCTGTTAGCTATTTAGCAGTCAGTCTGTTAGCCATTCTGTTAGCTATTTAGCAGTCTTACGGCTTGGGGATAGAAGCTGTTCAGGAGCCTGTTGGTGTCAGACTTGTAGCTCAGGTACCACTTTCCGTGCGGAACCAGACAGAACAGTCTGTTCCCTGTAAATGGAACGACAGACCAGCCAGTGAAACACAGCCATTGTGGATGCTAAAGATATGAGTCATGTCTGCTGTGTGTGTGTGTGTGTGGAGGGGGGGGTGGTTCCATCTCAAAGCTGGAAAGATATTAAGCAGAACGGATGCTGAGGAGAACAAGGTTAGAGCTGGCCTCTGTTAATAAGATCAGCTGGAGACCGCACACACGCACGCACACGCACACACACACACACACACACACACACACACACACAGTCTTGCACAACTAACCTTGAGGGGACACATAATTCAGTCCCATTCAAAATCCTATTTTCCCTAAACCCTAAAACTAACCCTAGCTCCCAAACCTAACCCCTAAACCTGATTCTAACCCTAACACTAATTCTAACCTTAAACCTAAACCCCCTAGAAATAGCATTTGACCTTGTGCGGACCAACAAAATGTCCCCAGTTGGTCCAATTTTTGTTTGTTTACTATGCTTGTGTGGACTTCAGGTCCCCACACGTAGAGTTAAATACGTCCACACAAACACATACGGGTTTGGAGCTCACAGAGAATATAATATTTGCAGCAATCATTTACCCCTGTTGTGATTTTCTAAGCAAGCCCCAGAATAGGCCCGGGTGGACTCCTTTCTTATTTAGCTTAAACAGAACCCAGGGGGTCATTGAGAAGGTTTTAGGGTTAGTCCAAGTCAGAACTTGACAGGGGGGTCACTGAGAAGGTTTTAGGGTTAGTCCAAGTCAGAACTTGACAGGGAACAGTCTGATTCATACTATAGGATGGTAGAGTAGTAGTAGTAGTAGTAATATAATGTATATACTATAGGGCTGACCCAAATCGTACTGTGCTGGTTTGGATATTTTCTTTTCACATTTTCCTTCAAAGTCAAATGTGACAATTGTAGTCACCTACCTGATGGGAACAGGGGTCAAACTGTATCAACCAATCGTCTGAGTAGGACGAATAGCTGATTTAGGATCAGGGCCCCTTCTGTCTATGTAATCTCATTCAATGTAATCATGAAGGCTAAACTGATCCTAAATCAGCACTCCTACTCTGAGATCAAAATCAAATCAAATCTTACCGTAAAATGCTTACTTACAAGTCCTTAACCAACAATGCAGTTCAAGAAATAGAGGTAAAAAGGAACACAATAAAATAACAATAACGAGGCTATATACAGGGGGTACCGGTACCGAGTCAATGTGCAGGGGTACAGGTTAGTCTAGGTAATAACGAGGCTATATACAGGGGGTACCGGTACCGAGTCAATGTGCAGGGGTACAGGTTAGTCTAGGTAATAACGAGGCTATATACAGGGGGTACCGGTACCGAGTCAATGTGCAGGGGTACAGGTTAGTCTAGGTAATAACGAGGCTATATACAGGGGGTACCGGTACCGAGTCAATGTGCTGGGGTACAGGTTAGTCTAGGTAATAACGAGGCTATATACAGGGGGTACCGGTACCGAGTCAATGTGTGGGGGTACAGGTTAGTCCAGGTAATAATGAGGCTATATACAGGGGGTACCGGTACCGAGTCAATGTGCAGGGGTACAGGTTAGTCTAGGTAATAACGAGGCTATATACAGGGGGTACCGGTACCGAGTCAATGTGCTGGGGTACAGGTTAGTCTAGGTAATAACGAGGCTATATACAGGGGGTACCGGTACCGAGTCAATGTGTGGGGGTACAGGTTAGTCCAGGTAATAATGAGGCTATATACAGGGGGTACCGGTACCGAGTCAATGGGGGTACAGGTTAGTCCAGGTAATAATGAGGCTATATACAGGGGGTACCGGTACCGAGTCAATGGGGGTACAGGTTAGTCTAGGTAATAACGAGGCTATATTCGGGGGTACCGGTACCGAGTCAATGGGGGTACAGGTTAGTCCAGGTAATAATGAGGCTATATACAGGGGGTACCGGTACCGAGTCAATGGGCTGGGGTACAGGTTAGTCTAGGTAATAATGAGGCTATTACAGGGGGTACCAGTACCGAGTCAATGGGCTGGGGTACAGGTTAGTTGAGGTAATAATGAGGCTATATACAGGGGGTACCGGTACCGAGTCAATGGGCTGGGGTACAGGTTAGTTGAGGTAATAATGAGGCTATATACAGGGGGTACCGGTACCGAGTCAATGGGCTGGGGTACAGGTTAGTCTAGGTAATAATGAGGCTATTACAGGGGGTACCAGTACCGAGTCAATGGGCTGGGGTACAGGTTAGTTGAGGTAATAATGAGGCTATATACAGGGGGTACCGGTACCAAGTCAATGGGCTGGGGTACAGGTTAGTCTAGGTAATAACGAGGCTATATTCGGGGGTACCGGTACCGAGTCAATGGGGGTACAGGTTAGTCCAGGTAATAATGAGGCTATATACAGGGGGTACCGGTACCGAGTCAATGGGCTGGGGTACAGGTTATTCTAGGTAATAATGAGGCTATTACAGGGGGTACCAGTACCGAGTCAATGGGCTGGGGTACAGGTTAGTTGAGGTAATAATGAGGCTATATACAGGGGGTACCGGTACCGAGTCAATGGGCTGGGGTACAGGTTAGTTGAGGTAATAATGAGGCTATATACAGGGGGTACCGGTACCGAGTCAATGGGCTGGGGTACAGGTTAGTCTAGGTAATAATGAGGCTATTACAGGGGGTACCAGTACCGAGTCAATGGGCTGGGGTACAGGTTAGTTGAGGTAATAATGAGGCTATATACAGGGGGAACCGGTACCGAGTCAATGGGCTGGGGTACAGGTTAGTCTAGGTAATAATAAGGCTATATACAGGGGGTACCAGTACCGAGTCAATGGGCTGGGGTACAGGTTAGTCTAGGTAATAATGAGGCTATTACAGGGGGTACGTAGGCAAACTTAATGATGGTGTTGGAGTCGTGCCTGGCCACACAGTAGTGGGTGAACAGGGAGTACAGTAGGGGACTAAGCACGCACCCCTGATGGGCCCCAGTGTTGAGGATCAGCGTGTGGGGATGTGTTGTTGCCTACCCTTACCACCTGGGGGCGGCCCATCAGGAAGTCCAGGATCCAGTTGCAGAGGGAGGTGTTTAGTCCCAGGGTCCTTAGCTTAGTGATGAGCTTTGTGGGCACTATAGTGTTGAACGCTGAGCTGTAGTCAATGAACAGCATTCTCACATAGGTGTTCCTTTTGTCCAGGTGGGAAAGGGAAGTGTGGAGTGCAATTGAGATTGTGTCATCTGTGGATCTGTTGGGGCGGTATGTGAATTGGAGTGGGTCTAGGGTTTCCGGAAAGATGTTGTTGCTATGAGCCATGACCAGCCTTTCAACGCACTTCATGGCCACCGACGTGAGTTCTACGGGGTGGTAGTCATTTAGGCAGGTTACCTTCTCTTTCTTGGGCACAGGGACTATGGTGGTCTGCTTGAAACATGTAGGTATTACAGACTCGGTAAGGGAGATGTTGAAAATGTCAGTGAAGACACTTGCCAGTTGGTCTGCGCATACTCTGAGTACACGTCCTGGTAATCCGTCTGGCCCCGCGGCCTTGTGAATGCTGACCTGTTTAAATGTCTTACTCACATCGGCTATGGAGAGCGTGATCACACATTCGTCTGGAACAGCTGGTGCTCTCATGCATGGTTCAGTGTTGCTTGCCTCGAAGCGAGCATAAAAGGCATTTAGCTCGTCTGGTAGGCTCGCGTCACTGGGCAGTCCGCAGCTGGGTTTCCCTTTGTAGTCCGTAATAGTTTGCAAGCCCTGCCACATCCGACGAGCGTCAGAGCCGGTGTAGTACGATCCAATCTTAGTCCTGTATTGACACTCTGCCTGTTTGATGGTTCATCTGAGGGCATAGCGAGACTTCTTATAAGTGTCCGGATTAGTGTCCCGCTCCTTGAAAGCAGCAGCTCTAGCCTTTAGCTCGATGCGGATGTTGCCTCTAATCCATGGCTTCTGGTTGGGGTATGTACGTATGATCACTGTGGGGTCGAATTTGTCAATTCACTTATTGATGAAGCCGGTGACTGAGGTGGTATACTCCTCAATGCCATTGGATGAATCCCGGAACATATTCCAGTCTGTGCTAGCAAAACAGTCCTGTAGCTTAGCATCCGTATCATCTGACCACTTCCGTATTAAGCGAGTGACTGGTACTTCCTGTTTTAGTTTTCACTTGTAAGCAGGAATCAGGAGGATAAAATTATGGTCAGATTTGCCAAACGGAGGGCGAGGGAGAGCTTTGTATGCATCTCTGTGTGTGGAGTAAAGGTGGTTTTCTTTAAGTTTGCTTGCATTAAAGTCCCCGGCCACTAGGAGCGCCGCTTCTGGATGAACATTTTCTTGTTTGCTTTTGACCTTATACAGCTCTTTGAGTGCGGTCTTAGTGCCAGCTTCGGTTTGTGGTGGTAAATTGACGGCTACGAAAAATATAGATGAGAACTCTCTTGGTAGATAGTGGGTCTACAGATTATCATGAGATACTTCATGAGAAAATCTTCATCCAGTTCGAGGTGAGTAATCGCTGTTCTGATATCCAGAAGCTCTTTTTGTTTTCCCATCTCAGAAGTAATTTTTTTTTTAAAAAGACTATAGTAAGTGCTTATTAACTGCCAAATAAAGTAACATGTTTGGCCGTAACATGGTTGGCCGTAACATGGTTGGCCGTAACATGGTTGGCTGTAACATGGTTGGCCGTAACATGGTTGGCCGTAACAGGGTTGGCCGTAACAGGGTTGGCCGTAACAGGGTTGGCCGTAACATGGTTGACGATTTCACCATAAATTAGGCATAAATCCGCTCATGACAGGGGAATGGAAGTTTGTTGTGTGCAACAGAGAGCGGCAATTGAATGCAAGCTTCACCCCAAAAAAATTGGAAACAGAGTTGACGTGTTATAAAACACCAGAATATGTCCCAAAACAGTAGAACCAGCTCACCTGCTTTTACACTAGGATTTGACTATTAGATGTTCAATGTTTTTTAAGGAATAGTTTCACCATATTAAAACAGGAGTTCAGTTCATGTAACAAAGTTGACCTTAAAATGAGGGACGGGACGTAAATGAATCACTAATCACATGACATAAATAATAATCATCAGAAATGACTTTGTCAAGGCAACAAAATAACTAGGGCTTTACAATGATGGTGAAACTTGGAGAATTTTTTTGGATTAAGTGGGTTGAAATCTTCCTTGAAGTGACACAGGGTTGATGGAGGGACATGTAAAAATGCTGAATTTCGGCATGTTAGCCAGTCTTTATTCATATTGAAAATGACTAATTGTATTCTCCATGTGGCCTATATTAAAGAGCACTTCATATAATATATCATTATATACTCCCGAGTGGCGCAGTGGTCTAAGGCACTGCATCGCAGTGCTAGCTGTGCCACTAGAGATCCTGGTTCGAATCCAGGCTCTGTCGTAGCCGGCCGCGACCGGGAGACTCATGGGTGGCGCACAATTGGCCCAGGGTAGGGGAGGGAATGGCCGGCAGGGATGTAGCTCAGTTGGTAGAGCATGGCGTTTGCAACGCCAGGGTTATGGGTTCGATTAACATGGGGGGGCCAGTATAAAAAAAAAAATGTATTCACTAACTGTAAGTCGCTCTGGATAAGAGTGTCTGCTAAAATGTAAATGTAAATATCAGGTTTTAAAAGTCTATATTGGTGCACAATTTCTACTTAAAATATCAAAAGGCGCTATTTTTTTGTGGAAAGACCCATTTACTGACAAACAACCTCTTGAAACACTTCATGGCTGTATTGCAGATTGCAGCTGACCACTAATACACTGAGCGATTCTCCCTTTTCACGTTCAGACACGAGAGTATTAGAAGCTGTGTCCCTAAAGTGGACGTTGTCACATGACGTGTACGTGATTTCCTATTGGCCAAGGCTCAGACAGGGGTGTGTCTTCTAAGATAAAGGAGGCTGGTTGAAAGCACTCAGACAACATCACTCTGCATACCTATAAGAACAGACAAACATCTCTCAAATTGCTAAAGTGTTGTTTTATCTCCAGTATGCACCTGTGTGTGTGTCTGTGTGTGTGTGTGTGTGTGTGTGTGTGTATATGTGTGTGTGTGTGTGTGTGTGTGTGTGTGTGTGTGTATATGTGTGTGTGTGTGTGTGGGTGTGTATGTGTGTGTGTGTGTGTGTGTGTATATATGTGTGTGTGTGTGTGTGTGTGTGTGTATGTGTGTGTGTGTGTGTGTGTGTGTATATATGTGTGTGTGTGTGTGGGTGTGTATATATGTGTGTGTGTGTGTGTGTGTGTGTGTGTGTGTGTGTGTGTGTCTTACCTCTGTGTGGCACCGCCCTCCTCCACGTGCGCTACAATGATGCCATGCGGGGACCGCTTGGACCCTCGTCCTCCCGTAATCTGGATCCCCAGCCCCTCCTGACCTTTCACCATGTGCATCTTCCAGATACGACTCCCCTCTCTGGGCTGGAGGTCACACAGACAAGACACAGGGTTAGGGTCATGGTTGATACGACTCCCCTCTCTGGGCTGGAGGTCACACAGACAAGACACAGGGTTAGGGTCATGGTTGATACGACTCCCCTCTCTGGGCTGGAGGTCACACAGACAAGACACAGGGTTAGGGTCATGGTTGCAGTGATGAAGGCAGTGACACACTCACTAATACTGTATATCACAAGAACACAAGAACAAGTAAGTGGTTTAGATAGGAGTTTAGATAGTGGTTTAAATAATGGATTAGACAAGGGTTTAGACAGGGGTTGAGACAGGGGTTGAGACAGGGGTTTAGACAAGGGGTTTAGACAGGGGTTTAGATAGGGGTTTAGACAGGGGTTTAGACAGGGGTTTAGACAAGGGGTTTAGACAGGGGTTGAGACAGGGGTTTAGACAGGGGTTTAGATAGGGGTTGAGACAGGGGTTTAGACAGGGGTTTAGACAGGGGTTTAGACAGGGGTTGAGACAGGGGTTGAGACAGGGGTTTAGACAGGGGTTGAGACAGGGGTTGAGACAGGGGTTTAGACAGGGGTTTAGATAGGGGTTGAGACAGGGGTTGAGACAGGGGTTGAGACAGGGGTTTAGACAGGGGTTGAGACAGGGGTTGAGACAGGGGTTTAGACAGGGGTTTAGATAGGGGTTGAGACAGGGGTTGAGACAGGGGTTTAGACAGGGGTTTAGACAGGGGTTGAGACAGGGGTTGAGACAGGGGTTGAGACAGGGGTTTAGACAGGGGTTTAGATAGGGGTTGAGACAGGGGTTTAGACAGGGGTTTAGACAGGGGTTGAGACAGGGGTTGAGACAGGGGTTGAGACAGGGGTTTAGACAGGGGTTTAGACACAGGGGTTTAGATAGGGGTTGAGACAGGGGTTGAGACAGGGGTTTAGACAGGGGTTTAGACAGGGGTTTAGACAGGGGTTGAGACAGGGGTTTAGACAGGGGTTTAGATAGTAGATTACCAGGTTAGTTTGTGGTGTACCAGTAGTTCTACACCTCAATTATTGCTGATGCGGCTGGAGACTTTGGGAGTCTTAGATCCATGACAGATTAAGGTTCCTAGAATATATCCTGACTGAGTTTTTCCGAGATTCAGATCTATTATTACTGTATATATATATATATATATATATATATATATATATATATATATATATATATATATCCCAAACTATTCCAGTCTAGATTGATGTTGCAGGACTGTGCAGGAGACACATTTCCAGAAACTAACTGAGTCCTCTGAAATAATTAGATGTTATCTATCTACCTTTAAAAAGTTTGTTCTGACAATTAATTTATGTTTTGCAAACATAAAAACACTTCTAAAAACTCTCATAGTTCGACAAATTCATTGTTTTTGACAGTTAAACTCAAAATCACCCATTAGAAAACAGTCCATTGAAGTGTTTTCTATAAAGTCAAGAGTATTCCAACTGTCAGGCTTTAGGAAGACACTAGAAAGACAAAGGCATGTGTTCCATCCTACTGAGAGGTGTGGAGTTTGATCAACACTCCCTCCTCTTCTTATTCTTCCCCTCCAACTCCTCTCTCCTCCTCTTTCCTCCGCTCCTCCTCTCTTCCTCCTCATCATCTCTCCTCCTCCTCCCCTTCATCATCTCTCCTCCTCCTCCTCCTCCTCCTCCTCCTCCTCATCATCATCTCTCCTCCTCCTCCTCCCCCTCATCATCTCTCCTCCTCCTCATCTCTCCTCCTCCTCCTCCTCCTCATCTCTCCTCCTCCTCCTCCTCATCCTCATCCTCCTCATTCTCATCTCTCCTCCTCCATCCTCCTCTCTGCAGATCATCTCTCCTCCTCCTCCTCCCCCTCATCATCTCTCCTCCTCCTCATCTCTCCTCCTCCTCCTCCTCCTCCTCATCTCTCCTCCTCCTCCTCCTCATCCTCCTCATTCTCATTCTCCTCCTCCTCCTCCTCCATCCTCCTCTCTGCAGATATTCTATAAATATAATCTGAGTGATTCTTAGAGGCACCTGCCTTTGACAACTGGTACACACACACACACACACACACACACACGATGTAGCTGCCCCAGAAAAGACAATTGCCAACCCTCTAAGGGGATTGAAGTGATTAAAATGTAAAGCACTACCTTATGTTCAGTCTGAAACACAGGCCTGATGTTGTGAGACAAGTCTGTGTGCTAGCTACTCAACCTGGGCTGGATCCCATTATAATAACTAACTCCCTTGTTCCTTGTTTACAAGTCAGAGGGTAAATCATCAAGGACACAGGAATGGAGAGAGAGAGAGAGAGAGAGAGAGAGAGAGAGAGAGAGAGAGAGAGAGAGAGAGAGGAGAGAGAGAGAGAGAGAGAGAGAGAGAGAGAGAGAGAGAGAGAGAGAGAGAGAGAGAGAGAAGAGAGAGAGAGAGAGAGAGAGCGAGAGAGAGAGAGAGAGAGAGAGAGCGAGAGAGAGAGATCAAGAGAGAGAGAGAGCGCGAGAGAGAGAGAGAAAGAGGGAGAGGAAGAGGGGGAGAGAGAGAGAGAGCGAGAGAGAGAGAAGAGAGAGAGAGAGCAAGAGAGAGAGAGAGAGAGAGAGAGAGAGAGAGAGCGAGAGAGAGTGAGAGGGGGGGGGTGGGGGGGGGGGGGGGGGGGGGTATTTGATGCCTTTATTACCTCATTAATAGCCATACCAGCCTTGTTGACACTGATAGTTGTAACGGACACAAGCCCCACATTATTATCACCAGTAGTTTATATAATGATAAGGATTTATTATCAAGAAGTATCTCTATCTTTATATGGCTGGAGAAGCATAATATACCCCATAATATACCCCATAATATACCCCATAACATACCCCATAATATACCCCATAATATACCCCATAACATAACGAGCTCCTGAGTGGCGCAGTGGTCTAAGGCACTGCATCGCAGTGCTAACTGTGCCACTAGAGATCCTGGTTCGAATCCAGGCTCTGTCGCAGCCGGCCGCGACCGGGAGACTCATGGGCGGCGCACAATTTGTCCAGGGTAGGGGAGGGAATGGCCGGCAGGGATGTAGCTCAGTTGATAGAGCATGGCGTTTGCAACGCCAGGGTTGTGGGTTTGATTGGGGCGGCAGGTAGCTTAGTGGTTAAGAGCGTTGTGCCAGTAACCGAAAGGTCGCTGGTTCTAATCCCCGAGCCGACTAGGTGAAAAATCTGTCGATGTGCCCTTGAGCAAGGCACTTAACCCTAATTGCTCATGTAAGTCGCTCTGGATAAGAGCGTCTGCTAAATGACTAAAAATGAAATGAAATGAATTCCCACGGGGGGCCAGTATAAAAAAATAAAAAATAAAATGTATTCACTAACTGTAAGTCGCTCTGGATAAGAGCGTCTGCTAAATGACGTAAATGTATAACCCATAATACACCCCATAATATACCCCATAACATACCCCATAATATACTCCATAACATACCCCATAATATACCCCCTTAATATACCCCATAACATACTTCATAACATACTCCATAATATACCCCATAACATACCCCATAACATACTTCATAATATACCCCATAACACACCCCATAACATACTTCATAACACACCCCATAACATACTTCATAATATACCCCATAACATACCCCATAACATACACCATAATATACCCCATAATATATTCCATGATATACCCCATAACATACCCCATAACATACTCCATAATATACCCCATAATATATCCCATAACATACCCCATAACATACCCCATGACATACCCCATAATATACCCCATAACATACCCCATAATACAGTGCAGTCGGAAAGTATTCAGACCCCTTCACTTTTTCCACATTTTGTTACGTTACAGCTTTATTCTTTTAATGTTGTTGTTTTTTTCTCATCAATCTACACACAATATCTCCCGAGTGGTGCAGTGGTCTAAGGCACTGCATCGCAGTGCTACCTGTGCCACTAGAGATCCTGGTTTCGAATCCAGGCTCTGTCGTAGCCGGCCGCAGCCGGGAGACCCATGGGGCGGCGCACAATTGGCCCAGGGTAGGGGAGGGTATGGCCGGCAGTTGGTAGAGGGTTGTGGGTTCGATTCCCACGGGGGGCCAGTATGAAAAATAAAAAATAATTGTATGCACTCACTAACTGTAAGTCGCTCTGGATAAAAGCGTCTGCTAAATGACTAAAAATGTAAAATACCCCATAATGACAAAGTAAAAACAGGTTTTTAGAAATGTACAGCCTCGAGTCTTCTTGGGTATGACACTGCAAGCTTGGCAAACTTCTTCCATTTAATAATGATGGAGACCACTGTGTTCTTGGGGACCTTCAATGCTGCAGAACCTTTTTGGTACCCTTCCCCAGATCTGTGCCTCGACACAATCCTGTCTCTGAGCTCTACGGACAATTCCTTCGAACCTCATGGCTTGGTGTTTGCTCTGACATGCACTTTCATCTGTGGGACCTTATATAGACAGGTGTGTGCCATTCCAAATCCTGTCCAATCAATTGAATTTACCACAGGTGGACTCCAATCAAGTTGTAGAAACATCTCAAGGATGATCAATGGAAACAGGATGCACCTGAGCTCAATTTCGAGTCTCATAGCAAAGGGTCTGAATACTTATGTAAATCAGGTATTTCTAAAAACCTGTTTTCGATTTGTCATTATGGGGTATTGTGTGTAGATTGATGAGGAAAATGGTCTATTTAATCCATTTTAGATTAAATAATGTAACAAAATGTGGAAAAAGTGAAGGGGTATGAATACTTTCGAATGCACTGTATACCCCATAATATACCACACCATTAGCTACAAGTCAAATAATAGTGGTGTCAAATATTCTACAGGGGGCAGAGAACAGTTTATATTTGTAAATAAAAAAACAACAGAAGACTTGTTTAAAGCCCTGGCACTTAGATTAGCTTTAACGGTTCATATTTCTGTTTTTTCTCTGTACTGTGAAACAAAGTGTTAAGTAGACAGGTTAGCTGACAAAGTCACAACATAAAATGTGTGTGGTTCAAAGGGGATTAGCACACTTGTTGTTATGGTTCTGGATGTCCAGATCGCTTAGCAACAATGACAAGAAACTGCCATGTGGAGAATCGTAAGTGGCTCGTTTTAGCTAGTTTGATCTTGTTCTTGTCTTGTTTTGACTGATGTCTCTGCTAATGTGGCTAACATTCACTAGCTAACATTCACTAGCTAACTAGCTAGCTAACCAACAACTGTAACGATGTATTTGAGAGACACAAGTGCTCATTGTGCAAATGTATTTATGTTTTCAATAAACATTGGAGCCAACCGCATCTGTTTTGCCTAATAGTTGTGCACGCGTCGGTTTTGTTGCTAAACAACCAACCCATCTATAGTTTTTGTAAAGAGAAGAGACCCTGAGAGTGTTGTAAGTGATGACACACACCCTGAGAGCATGGGGTTATTACTAAGCACCTGTCCTGTCCTGTCAGAAGGTGTTGTGAATGATGACAGGTAGGGAGGCGGTCGCCTGAGGACAGTGAGTCAGTCAGGGAGAGACTTGTCTGGGCTAGTTCTCTCCCAACACCCTCTCCCAACCTTAACCCAACAGTTAGTCCACTCCTCTCCCAACCCTAACCCAACAGTTAGTCCACTCCTCTCCCAACCCTAACGCAACAGTTAGTCCACTCCTCTCCTCTCCCAAACCTAACCCAACAGTTAGTCCTCTCCTCTCCCAACCCTTTAATTCATACAACATCATAACAGCTAGCCCTCTCCTAGTCCTGAATGGTGTTAACCTAACGATGGAACAGTCTGAGACCAAAACAACAGACAGTAGTCCTTAATGATGGCGCCGGAGAGGATGGCCGTTTTACAGCCTTCTAACCAATTGTACTATGATATGTGTTTTTTTGCGTTATTTGTAATTTATTCTGTACATAATGTTTCTGCCATCGTCTCTTATAACCAAAAATAGCTTCTGGATATCAGGACAGCGATTACTCACCTCGTATTGGACAAAGTTTTTTTCTTCAATGAGTCGGACGCAAAGGATATCCTACAGATACCCGACAAGGCCCAAATCCCCGTCATTCGCAGGAGAAAGAGACAGAGATATCGTGGACGTAGGTCGGGGTGCCTTGTAAGGATCCGACGGCGAGCGAGTAAACTGCCTCTTCCATCAATCCTATTAGCCAATCTTCAATCATTTGAAAATAAATTAGATGACCTAAGATTACAGTTATCCTACCAACGGGACATTAAAAACTGTAATATCTTATGTTTCACCGAGTCGTGGCTGAACGACGACATGGATAACATACAGCTGGCGGGATATAAGCTACATCGGCAGGATAGAACGGCTGACTCCGGTAAGACAAGGGGTGGCGGTCTGTGTCTATTTGTAAACAACAGCTGGTGCACAAAATCTAATATTAAGGAAGTCTTGAGGTTTTGCTCGCCTGAGGTAGAGTATCTTATGATAAGCTGTAGACCACACTATTTACCAAGAGAGTTTTCATCTATATTTTTCATAGCTGTCTATTTACCGTCACAAACCAATGCTGGCATTAAGATTGCACTCAATGAGCTGTATAAGGCCAACAGGTAAGTAAACAGGTAAACAGGAAAACGCTCATTCAGAGGCAGCGCTCCTAGTGGCCGGGGACTTTAATGCAGGGAAACTTAAATCCGTTCTACCTAATTTCTACCAGCATGTTAAATGTGCAACCAGAGGAAAGAAAAAACTCTAGACCACCTTTACTCCACACACAGAGACACGTACAAAGCTCTCCCTTGCCCTCCATTTGGCAAATCTGACCATAACTCTATCCTCCTGATTCCTGCTTATAAGCAAAAACTAAAGCAGGAAGCACCAGTGACTCGGGTTAATAAAAAAGTGGTCAGATGACGCAGATGCTAAGCTACAGGACTGTTTTGCTAGCACAGACTGGAACATGTTCCGGGATTCTTCAGATAGCATTGAGGAGTACACCACATCAGTCACTGGCTTCATCAATAAGTGCATCGATGACGTCGTCCCCACAGTGACCGTACGTACATACCCCAACCAGAAGCCATGGATTACAGGCAACATCCGCACTGAGCTAAAGGGTAGAGCTGCCGCTTTCAAGGACTCTAACCCGGACGCTTATAAGAAATCCCGCTATGCCCTCCGACGAACCATCAAACAGGCAAAGAGTCAATACAGGACTAAGATTGAATCGTACTACACCGGCTCTGACGCTCGTCAGATGTGGCAGGGCTTGAAAACTATTACAGACTACAAAGGGAAGCACAGCCATGAGCTGCCCAGTGACACAAGCCTACCAGACGAGCTAAACTACTTCTATGCTCGCTTCGAGGCAAGCAACACTGAAGCATGCATGAGAGCACCAGCTGTTCCGGACGACTATGTGATCACGCTCTCCGTAGCCAATGTGAGTAAGACTTTTAAGCAGGTCAACATTCACAAGGTTGCAGGGCCAGACGGATTACCAGGACGTGTACTCTGAGCATGTGCTGACCAACTGGCATGTGTCTTCACTGACATTTTCAACATGTCCCTGACTGAGTCTATAATACCAACATGTTTCAAGTAGACCACCATAGTCTCCGTGCCCAAGGACACTAAGATAACCTGCCTAAATGACTACCGACCCGTAGCACTGACGTCTGTAGCCATGAAGTGCTTTGAAAGGCTGGTCATGGCTCACATCAACACCATTATCCCAGAAACACTAGACCCACTCCAATTTGCATACCGCCCCAACAGATCCATAGATGATGCAATCTCTAATGCACTCCACACTGCCCTTTCCCACCTGGACAAGAGGAACACCTACGTGAGAATGCTATTCATTGACTACAGCTCAGCGTTCAACACCATAGTGCCCTCAAAGCTCATCACTAAGCTAAGGATCCTGGGACTAAACACCTCCCTCTGCAACTGGATCCTGGACTTCCTGACGGGCCGCCCCCAGGTGGTAAGGGTAGGTAACAACACATCTGCCACGCTGATCCTCAACACGGGGGCCCCTCAGGGGTGCGTGCTCAGTCCCTCCTGTACTCCCTGTTCACCCATGACTGCATGGCCAGGCACAACTCCAACACCATCATTAAATTGCCGACGACACAACAGTGGTAGGCCTGATCACCGACAACGATGAGACAGCCTATAGGGAGGAGGTCAGAGACCTGGCCGTGTGGTGCCAGGATAACAACCTCTCCCTCAACGTGACCAAGACAAAGGAGATGATCGTGGACTACAGGAAAAAAAAGAGGACTGAGCATGCCCCCATTCTCATCGACGGGGCTGTAGTGAAACAGGTTGAGAGCTTCAAGTTCTTTGGTGTCCACATCACCAACAAACTATCATGGTCCAAACACACCTAGACAGTCGTGAAGAGGGCACGACAAAGCCTATTCCCCCTCAGGAGACTGAAAAGATTTGGCATGGGTCCTCAGATCCTCAAAAAATTCAACAGCTGCACCATCGAGAGCATCCTGACTGGTTGCATCACCGCCTGGTATGGCAACTGCTCGGCCTTCGACCGCAAGGCACTACAGAGGGTAGTGCGTACGGCCCAGTACATCACTGGGGCCAAGCTTCCTGCCATCCAGGACCTCTATACCAGGCGGTGTCAGAGGAAGGCCCTCAAAATTGTCAAAGACTCCAGCCACCCTAGTCATAGACTGTTCTCTCTGCTACCGCACGACAAGCGGTACCGGAGTGCCAAGTCTAGGTCCAAAAGACTTCTCAACAGCTTCTACCCCCAAGCCATAAGACTCCTGAACAGCTAGTCATGGCTGCTGGACTATTTGCACTGCCCCCCAACCCATCTTTTTATGCTGCTGCTACTCTGTTAATTGTTTATGCATAGTCACTTTAACTCTACCCACATGTACATATTGCTTCAACTACCTCAACTAGCCGGTGCCCCCGCACATTGACTCTGCACCGGTACCCCCCTGTATATATAGCCTCCCTACTGTTATTTTATTTGACTTCTGCTCTTTTTTTTCTCAACACTTTTTTGTTGTTGTTTTATTGGACTTTTTTATTAAAAATAAATGCACTGTTGGTTAAGGGCTGTAAGTAAGCATTTCACTGTAATGTCTGCACCTGTTGTATTCGGCACATGTGGCCAATAAAGTTTGATTTGATTTGAACAGGTAAGAGATCAGCTAATAGCTAATGTTACCCCTAACAGGTAAGAGATCAGCTAATGTTACCCCTAACAGGTATGAGATCAGCTAATAGCTAATGTTACCCCTAACAGGGAAGAGAGTCTGGATCAACCAGAAGCGTTCCAACCAGAAACATTTTTATCTGGTATACAGGATTTTCAGGTGTATTGTAGCTATCCCAGCTCAACCTGAGTCATGCTAATATGATTAAAAGATAATAGCGTTAAAGTAGCATGCTGTATTTGTTTAGGATTTATCTGTGGTGAGGTTAATCACTGTAGATGACTCATGGGTGTACATGGGGAGGTAGGTTTTCTGGAGTGTTTTTGAAGATTTGAGTCTTGTCCAGTTAAGTTGACTCAACAAGTGGAGATTTTTATGGAGGTTAAGAAGGATGGCCTCTATGGTCAGACTGACTCATTTCATTCATTACTATTGTTTCTGTTCTCATGTAAGATGTTACACAAACACAACAAAACTTTCAATTCCACTATTGCATTACCTCATGTAAATTCAGTACAAATGAAAAAAAAACACATCCCTTGTGGAGGAACATGTCTGGTAGTGACAGATACTTTCGTATTTTCAAAAGGCTTCATCTTCAAGCCCTAAACCAGTCAGCCCTTTTAAACCAGAGACCTTTGAGCTCCTTAATGTTAGAGTGGGCGATCTGACCCTGAAAGGGCCTCAAGCCTAACCTCCTCTGATTGACTAAACCACTGACACATGGGAACATCTGCCTGTCTCATTGGTTCAATCACTGGCACAAGGGAACATATCCCCTCTGATTGGCTAAAACACTGACACATGGGAACATCTGCACTGGGCTGGAAACAAACTGTCTATTCTGAGCCTCTACACCACTGGATGGTCTGGACTGAATAACAGCTCTGAACTCTGGGCTGTAAGGTTTGGTAGGCCAGATCTCAGGGTGAGTTACATCAGAAACATATGGAGACGACCACACATCCACGATCAAACTACGTCTCCCTTTCTTTAAGAGACCGCTTTATACTGTCTCCTTTCAGTGCTGATGTGAGGCAGAGTGCAGGATGGTACGGTATATATATATATATATATACAGTCCCAGTCAAAAGTTTGGACACACCTACTCATTCAAGGGTTTTTCTTTATTTTTACTATTTTCTACATTGTAGAATAATAGTGAAGACATCAGAACTATGAAATAACACATATGGAATCATGTAGTAACCAAAAAAGTGTTAAACAAATTATATTTGAGATTCTTCAAATAGCCACCCTTTGCCTTGATGACAGCTTTGCACACTCTTGGCATTCTCTCAACCAGCTTCATGAGTTAGTCATTTCATGCATTTCAATTAACAGGTGTGTCTTGTTAAAAGTTAATTTGTGGAATTTCTTTCCTTCTTAATGCGTTTGAGCCAATCAGTTGTGTTGTGACAAGGTAGGGATGGTATACAGAAGATAGCCCTATTTGGTAAAAGACCAAGTCCATATTATGGCAAGAACAGCTCAAATAAGCAAAGAGAAACAACAGTCCACTGGAATATATATTGTATCTATAACATACTGTGTCTTACCTGACTGGAGGTATCACTACTGAGTGATTCTGTCTGTCTTACCTGACTGGAGGTATCACTACTGAGTGATTCTGTCTGTCTTACCTGACTGGAGGTATCACTGCTGAGTGATTCTGTCTGTCTTACCTGACTGGAGGTATCACTGCTGAGTGATTCTGTCTGTCTTACCTGACTGGAGGTATCACTGCTGAGTGATTCTGTCTGTCTTACCTGACTGGAGGTATCACTGCTGAGTGATTCTGTCTGTCTTACCTGACTGGAGGTATCACTGCTGAGTGATTCTGTCTGTCTTACCTGACTAGAGGTATCACTGCTGAGTGATTCTGTCTGTCTTACCTGACTGGAGGTATCACTGCTGAGTGACTCGGTCTTGTGTTCTGACAGTCCTCTGTGGGAGCGGTTCGGCAGGGTGACGGTCCCTCCCCCGTTCTGCAGGTGATGGGGGATCGCTAGAGGGGGCAGAACAGTCCCTGGTCCTGGTTCTCTTGGCTCCTCCTCTGGGGGTGTGTCCATGGAAGGGGTGGAGCTACTAGGCTCCGGGGGCGTGACCTCCGTGTCCATGGAGACCGCGGACCCTCCGTAGCCGCGGTAACCGTTCTCCAGCGTCTCCCCACCGCCATCGTACCAGCTCCCATTCTTAGGGTCTTTACCATCGCGATTGAACGTCGACCGGGCGATGACGCCAAACTTTCGCGTCCGTTTGCTGCCAACGGTCTGCGTCGGAAGGCTGCCAGGAGGCTTGGAGGACACACTGCTCTGGTGGTCCAGAGAGTTTCGGACATCTTGGATGGCACCGCTGCCACCAGTGACGGTGGCGTTGCCGTTTCCATTGCACGGAGGGAGAGGGGCTTTACGCTTGATCCTCCGGAGCATGATCAGGTAGATGCAGCCGCCATTCCAGCACTGGTCAGCCAGGTAACTGGAGAGAGAACAGAAGAAAATGAGACGTCAGAATGTGTGGGGACGGAGTCTCACGGTCACAGATAAAACAAAAGAAAAGACAAAAGGAGACCTTGTTGACCACTCGAGAGAGAGAGAGAGAGAGAGAGAGAGAGAGAGAGAGAGAGAGAGAGAGAGAGAGAGAGAGATGGAGAGGGGGGGCTGGAGAGAGAGAAAGAGAGAGAGAGAGAGGGGGGGCTGGAGAGAGAGAAAGAGAGAGAGATGGAGAGGGGGGGCTGGAAAGAGAGAAAGAGAGAGATAGAGAGGGGGGGGGAGGGGCGGGAGAGAGCGTTTGAGCCTCACCTCAAATAAAACCCACTTGCTTCCAGTAATCTGGTTATGTTATGCTTGCTACAGTATTATTGGTCTGTGTTCAATCATTGAAATAATTAATTACTTTTGAGAATAACCTGGTTAACCAGGAACCTGCTGGGTCCGGGCAGGCTCTCATAACTTCCTGCATAACTGCAAACACTTCTGGCTGACTTTGAAAGGAATTTGCATACGTGTGTGTGTGTAAGTCTTTATACCAGCTACTCATTAACTTGATCAGGGGCTTGTGTGTTTTACTACACTGCATGATGATGGATAATTACGGCTGAAAAGTTCAAACTCATTTTGCAGGCTTGTTTACGGTCCATACAGTAGGTTTGACAACATATCAGCTAGGCTCCAAAACAAACCGTATGAACCCGAAACAAGGAGTAAGACCAAGTCGGATTTACTGTGGAGTAAGTACCTCGCACTGAGCCAATGGTAGAGCAGGGATGTGCAACTTTGATTGGGGTGGGGGGGGCGCCACAAAAAAAACAAAAAAAACAGAACTCATCATTGAGGGGCTGCAGTGGCTCGTGGGTCTGCGACTGAAATATTATTTAGATTTGTTTGTCAAATAAAACCACCGGCAGTTAGGGAACCCTGATGCACAGTCAAGTTAGTTCAGACAGAAAGACCCGGGGGAGAGGTGGGTGAGGCCAAATGTAAGATTAGATCCATTATGATGGATGTGTGGCAGAAGAGGTGGTTGCTGAGAACGGCACTGTGTGCTGTGTCTCTTTGTTAACAATAGTCGTTGCGCAATTTCTAATATTAAGGATGTCTAGAGGTTCTGCTCGCCTGAGTTCGAATACCTCATGATAAGCTGTAGACCAGGGGTGTCAAACTCAAATCAGCGTAAGGGCCATATTGAAAAAAAAACCACAACGAATTAATGGGCCAGATATAGACTATTATGTTTGTTTGTATGTACATTTAAAATATGCTATTCTGTCGTCAATGGATTAATGGGCGATAGAAAGCAGATATAAACTGATAATGGTGCACGTGACTTCAGTTACATTTTGGTTAGCCGCTGATGTCGAAACCAAGTACTTGCTCAATGGCATTCCATATCTTTTGGTTAGGGCAGATGTCGAAACCAAGTACTTGCTCAATGGCATTGCATATCTTTTGGTTAGGGCAGATGTCGAAACCAAGTACTTGCTCAATGGCATTGCATATCTTTTGGTTAGGGCAGATGTCGAAACCAAGTACTTGCTCAATGGCATTGCATTTCTTTTGGTTAGGGCAGATGTCGAAACCAAGTACTTGCTCAATGGCTTTCCATATATTTTGGTTAGGGCCGACGTCGAAACCAAGTACTTGCTCAATGGCGTTCCATATCTTTTGGTTAGGGCCGACGTCGAAACCAAGTACTTGCTCAATGGCGTTCCATATCTTTTGGTTAGGGCCGACGTCGAAACCAAGTACTTGCTCAATGGCGTTCCATATCTTTTGGTTAGGGCCGACGTCGAAACCAAGTACTTGCTCAATGGCGTTCCATATCTTTTGGTTAGGGCCGACGTCGAAACCAAGTACTTGCTCAATGGCATTCCATATCTTTTGGTTAGGGCCGACGTCGAAACCAAGTACTTGCTCAATGGCTTTCCATATCTGCAGGTGAGCGACTGTCTGAGACTGTGGTTTTGAGACTCGTGGAGCCTTATGTGGGCAAAGGCATGGACAACTTCTTCACATCAATTTCCCTAAACAGACAAGTTGATTGCAAAGAAGACTAGCCTGCTAGGAACAGTGAACAAACAAAGGCAGCCCCCCCCCCCCCCCCCCCCCCCCCGTCCTCTGTGCAAAACAGCATACCAGTGGAGCTTTACTCCACATCAGTGATGGAGAGTGGTAAAGCAACACTCACGGTGTACAGATGTAAAGGAAATAGGAGTGTTTGGATGTGGCATGTGAGCTTCGTGAGAACCACATGAACGCCAAGAAATAAGCTACAGCTGCCAAGCATGCTCTCCCTCTTCCCCAAGCACCACAGCTCCTACTCTGGAAAAAATAAGACACAATGTCAAGTCGGCAGGTGCACTTCGAAACAAGGCCCATGAAGACTGTGTTCAGTGCAACCGATTTGTTTGTGGGGCTTGCTCACACAAAGCCCCGAAGCTGTGTGCTGACTGTGGACCCGAAGCGTAAAGAGAAGCCGCGATTCATGTGTAAAGGCATGTGTACAGTGAGGGGAAAAAAAGTTTTTGATCCCCTGCTGATTTTGTACGTTTGCCCACTGACAAAGAAATTATCCGTCTATAATTTTAATGGTAGGTTTATTTGAACAGTGAGAGACAGAATAACAACAAAGAAATCCGGAAAAACGCATGTCAAAAATTTTATTAATTGATTTGCATTTCCAACCCTTGTTGGCAATCACAGAGGTCAGACTGTTCATTGAAAGGAAAAACTAAAAAAGCGGCAGACACCAGGGGTCAGGGGTCAGACACCAGGGGTCAGGGGTCAGACACCAGGGGTCAGGTTTCTTCAACAGCTACACAACCAGTCAGAAGTTTGGACACACGTACTGATTCCAAGGTTTTTCTTTATTTTTACTATTTTCTACATTGTAAAATAATAGTGAAGACATCAAGTAGTAACCCCCAAAAAATGAAAATATATTTTCGATTTTTCAAAGTAGCCAACCATTGCCTTGATGACAGCTTTGCACACTCTTGGCATTCTCTCAACCAGCTTCATGAGGAATGCTTTTCCAACAGTCTTGAAGGAGTTCCCACATATGCTGAGCACTTGTTGGCTGCTTTTCCTTCACTCTGCGGTCCAACTCATCCCAAACCATCTCAATGGGGTTGAGGTCGGGTGATTGTGGAGGCCAGGTCATCTGATGCTGCACTCCATCACTCTCCTTCTTGGTCAAATAGCCTTTACACAGCCTGGAGGTGTGTTTTGGGTCATTGTCCTGTTGAAAAACAAATGATAGTCCCACTAAGCGCAAACCATATGGGATGGCGTATCACTGCAGAATGCTGTGGTAGCCAAGCTGGTTAAGTGTGCCTTGAATTCTAAATAAATCACTGACAGTGTCACCAGCAAAGCACCCCCACACCATCACACCTCCTCCTCCATGCTTCATGGTGGGAACCACACATGCGGAGATCATCCATTCACCTACTCTGCGTCTCACAAAGACACGGCGGTTGGAACCAAAAATCTCCAATTTGGACTCATCAGACCAAAGGACAGATTTCCACCGGTCTAATGTCCATTGCTCGTGTTTCTTGGCCCAAGCAAGTCTCTTCTTCTTGAAGGCCTGATTCACGCAGTCTCCTCTGAACAGTTGATGTTGAGATGTGTCTGTTACTTGAATTCTGTGAAGCATTTATTTGGGCTGCAATCTGAGGTGCATTTAACTCTAATTAACTTATCCTCTGCAGCAGAGGTAACTCTGGGTCTTCCTTTCCAGTGGCGGTCCTCATGAGAGCCAGTTTCATCATAGCGCTTGATGGTTTTTGCGAGTGCACTTGAAGAAACTTTCAAAGTTCTTGAAATTTTTCCGGATTGAATGACCTTCATGTCTTAAAGTAATGATGGACTGTTGTTTCTCTTTGCTTATTTGAGCTGTTCTTACCATAATATGGACTTGGTCTTTTACCAAATAGGGCTATCTTCTGTATACCACCCGTACCTTGTCACAACACAACTGATTGGCTCAAACGCATTAAGAAGGAAAGAAACCCCACAAATTAACTTTTAACAAGGCACATCTGTTAATTGAAATGCATTCCAGGTGTCTACCTCATGAAGCTGGTTGAGAGAATGCCAAAGCTGTCATCAAGGCAAAGGGTGGCAACTTTGAAGAATCTCAAATATATTTTGATTTGTTGAACACTTTTTGGGTGTTATTTCATAGTTTTGATGTCTTCACTATTATTCTACAATGTAGAAAATAGTTTTAAAAAATAAAGAAAAACCCTTGAATGAGTAGGCGTGTCCAAACCTTTGACTGGTAGTGTAGATCGCGAGCAGTTTACACTACATTACACTCTAATGCACTTTATGTATGATAATGCAGAAGTGAAGAACAAAGACAGACTAACAGAAGTGAAGAACAAAGACAGACTAACAGAAGTGAAGGACAAAGAGACCAACAGAAGTGAAGAACAAAGACAGACTAACAGAAGTGAAAGACAAAGACAGACTAACAGAAGTGAAGGACAAAGACAGACTAACAGAAGTGAAGGACAAAGAGACTAACAGAAGTGAAGGACAAAGAAAGACTAACAGAAGTGAATCACAAAGAAAGACTAACAGACATGAAGGACAAAGACAGACTAACAGAAGTGAAGGACAAAGACAGATTAACAGAAGTGAAGGACAAAGACAGATTAACAGAAGTGAAGGACAAAGACAGACTAACAGAAGTGAAGGGCAAAGACAGACTATCAGAAGTGAAGGACAAAGACAGACTAACAGACATGAAGGACAAAGACAGACTAACAGAAGTGAAGGACAATGACAGACTAACAGACGTGAAGAACAAAGAGACTAACATAAGTCAATACACAAAGACAGACTAACAGAAGTGAAGGACAATGACAGACTAACAGACGTGAAGAACAAAGACATACTAACAGAAGTGAAGAACAAAGACAGACTATCAGAAGTGAAGGACAAAGACAGACTATCAGAAGTGAAGGACAAAGACAGACTAACAGAAGTGAAGGACAAAGACAGACTATCAGAAGTGAAGGACAAAGACAGACTAACAGAAGTGAAGGACAAAGACAGACTAACAGAAGTGAAGGACAAAGACAGACTAACAGAAGTGAAGGACAAAGACAGACTAACAGAAGTGAAGAACAAAGACAGACTATCAGAAGTGAAGGACAAAGACAGACTAACAGAAGTGAAGGACAAAGACAGACTAACAGAAGTGAAGGACAAAGACAGACTAACAGAAGTGAAGGACAAAGACAGACTAACAGATGTAAGGACACAGACAGACTAACAGACACAGTTCACTTTTCACTCGTAGCCGTGGTCGTAGTCACTGTTACTGGGAAGATTTGACAGTCAGTGAGTGAGTGAGTGAGTGAGTGAGTGAGTGAGTGAGTGAGTGAGTGAGTGAGTGAGTGAGTGAGTGAGTGAGTGTACCTACGTGTGTGTGTGTGTGTTAGCCGCGGTCGTAGACTCAGTCACTGGGGAGAGTAATACAAAAATGGTATTTGTCAGATGCGCTGAATACAACAGGTGTAGACCTTACTGTGAAATGCTCACTTACAAGCCCTTAACAATAATGCAGAATTTTAAAAAAGTAATTAAGAAAATATTTTCAAAAAATAAAATAATAATAATAATAATAATAAGTAAAACGTATTCAAAAAAGTACGTAAAAAGCTTTAAAAAATAACAATAATGAGGCTATATACAGGGGGTACCAGTACTGAGTCAATGTGCGGGGGTACAGGTTAGTCAAGGTAATAATGAGGCTATATACAGGGGGTACCAGTACTGAGTCAATGTGCGGGGGTACAGGTTAGTCAAGATAATTGAGGTAATATGTACATAGGTAGGAGTAAAGTGACTATGCATAGATAATAAACAGCGAGTAGCAGCAGCGTAAAAAATATAAAAATTAGCGTGTCTGGATGCTCTGGATCGACGTGTTTGATAACGTTTTCCAGTTCCCGTCTAGTTCCGGTTGGCTGGCTATGTGAAAAAACGCAAACTGAAAATAAATGAATGTGTCAGAAAACAATAATTAGGCTAAGTCATGGATTTAGACTCATCGTTACCACTTCCATTACACGGGACGTGCAAATTCACCAGCATCATGCTCTCTCCCTCAGTGTAAAGAAATTCGACTGCAACCAGAGATCTGTATATAATGACAAGATGCTCATGTCTCCACCCTAACAATGGGAGTCGTTGTCCCAAAGGCAGGAAGGCAGGCAACAAGCTTAGGTCCAAAATAAGCCCATAGAAACGATTTGGGCTTATTGTGGACAGATTTTGGCGAGAATTAAACCTCTCGCTTCGCCTCTTCCTCTATGCTGCGTTTCCCCGTCATCGCCTCTTCCTCTTCCTCTGCGTTTCCCCGTCATCGCCTCTTCCTCTTCCTCTGCGTTTCCCCGTCATCGCCTCTTCCTCTTCCTCTGCGTTTCCCCGTCATCGCCTCTTCCTCTTCCTCTGCGTTTCCCCGTCATCGCCTCTTCCTCTTCCTCTGCGTTTCCCCGTCATCGCCTCTTCCTCTTCCTCTGCGTTTCCCCGTCATCGCCTCTTCCTCTATGCTGCGTTTCCCCGTCATCGCCTCTTCCTCTTCCTCTTCCTCTGCGTTTCCCCGTCATCGCCTCTTCCTCTATGCTGCGTTTCCCCGTCATCGCCTCTTCCTCTTCCTCTGCGTTTCCCCGTCATCACCTCTTCCTCTATGCTGCGTTTCCCCGTCATCGCCTCTTCCTCTTCCTCTTCCTCTGCGTTTCCCCGTCATCGCCTCTTCCTCTTCCTCTTCCTCTGCGTTTCCCCGTCATCGCCTCTTCCTCTTCCTCTGCGTTTCCCCGTCATCGCCCGCTTTGTGACTGACAGGCGGCTATCCTAGTAGATGCATATCGTTCATTCTAGCGGGAGAGGGCTCAACGGGATCGGGAGAGGGCTCAACGGGATCGGGAGAGGGCTCAACGGGATCGGGAGAGGGCTCAACGGGATCGGGAGAGGGCTCAACGGGATCGGGAGAGGGCTCAACGGGATCGGGAGAGGGCTCAACGGGATCGGGAGAGGGCTCAACGGGATCGGGAGAGGGCTCAACGGGATCGGGAGAGGGCTCAACGGGATCGGGAGAGGGCTCAACGGGATCGGGAGAGGGCTCAACGGGATCGGGAGAGGGCTCAACGGGATCGGGAGAGGGCTCAACGGGATCGGGAGAGGGCTCAATGGACTACCGAATTGAAACAATTAAATGAAAAGTACCCTAGTTAATATGAAGTGAAGAATGTAGCCGGCTGAAAGCCGCTCATGGAAAACACTTTCCAACTCCGTGTTTTTTACGTGTACCAGTTTGCTTTCTTTGCCGACCACAAGCATGCAGGTTAGATATGACAGCATTTATTTTATTTATTTTTTGTTTCAGTGTTGCTACAGTTTGCAAGCAAAGTCATTGTGACACTATGTTTTTCAGGTGATAATGATGACAGTCTATCATAGAGATGGGCAACTGTAGTCCTCGGAATGCAATTAGTTTAATCAGGCTGTGGAAAAACTGTGACACCAGTCAGGCCCCCGAGGGCTGGAGTAGTACGATGAGGACGACCAGATTGAGATGGAATCAACAGACTTGACGCAAGATCAAGTATGATCTGATACAGGGCTCTCCTGGAGAGTTACCAACTTGTAGGTTGCTCTCCTGGAGAGTTACCAACTTGTAGGTTGCTCTCCAACCCTAATCTAGTGCACCTGATTCTAAGAACTAGCTGGTTGATAAGCTACAGGAGAGAACTCTCCAGGAGATCTGAACCTCCACCTAGCCCCGCCCCCACCTTACCATAGCAGTCTTTGGTGATTGGACTGAGAGGGGTGTAAACGCAGACAGCTTGCAGCTACTTCATTTAACAATGTGTGATTCATTCACCATTACATCATCATTTTAAAATAAAGTGAATAATCTTTGTTTCATATTCTTTGTTTGTTTGTGCTAAGGAGGTCCAGTAGGTTAATGTGAATAGCACTGACGACTGTATTACAAATCATGTTGGTAAGGTTGACTTGTGTTTTTTTATGTTTCGGTATTATAATACTTTCTGTAACTGTTCTCATCACCTGCTGCTTGCATTTCTATAGCTAAGTTGTTTATGAATTACACAATTGTCAGAAAGTGAGGATAAATCAGGCTAACGTCCTGCAACATCAGTCAACAGCCATCTTAGTGCAGAACAACATTGCCTGTATAATATTGGAGATATGACCAAAAAGCAGCTAATACCAACGATCAAGGTAAGAATAGACATCGCTATAACATTCTACTTCTGTTTGATGAAACTGTCGCGGCATTATGCTATTGTATGTCATTTGAGTTTGATTAGCTAACGTACTGTGGAGAGGTCGATTTGATGCAACAAAAAATGAACGTTTGTAGCCCGATCTGAGCTCATGCCTGTTGGATACTTAATCTGCCTTCAAATGAATTGTGAATATGGCTGAGATAATCGAACAAAAGAAGTACGCTGAGGGTCAATGTTGTCAAGGTACAACGAGGAAGTTAGCCAGCTAGCCAACTAGTGCTATAGCTGGGCTCCTCGGACAAGACGTGAACCCTGGATCCTGGCTAGCAAGCTAGCTAGCTAGCAACTTAACATTACAACAAGATACAATTTCAATAATGTAGGCTATCTGGCTTGAATTCAACTTAGAATATGGCTTAGATATGGCTGAGAAACAAAAATATATTGAGCGTCAATTGTTGTCGGGATCTAAAATGTTAGCTAGCTAGAAACTTGTGCAGCTAGCTACTGTTGCTAAGATATGAGAGAGTGGCTTAGGTTTCAGTTTCGTGTCACAGCTTGGTACATAGAGCAGATAGAGATCACCAATGAGGACATGCTGCATTTTTCACTTTTAATGAGAATGTATGATCTGTAATCCTAATGCTGTCTATCCTTTTCTGTTTATCCTTCAACAAAAATGTAATATTAGCCTGTTAGCACCCCATGCAATTAGTTAGCTTTCCTTAATTGTTTGCTGTAAAAGATAGCAGAGAAAATATTGTTTTTAATTAAATCATCAGCTCCTTTTTTCAATATTCAAATGGAAGGAAGTTGACATAATTCATCTTTCCCTGTGATTCGAGTGTCACTGTTGACAACTTTGTGGAATTTCTTGCAAAAGTGCCTATTGGATAATGCTAATATTTTAAACCCCCTTTTTGCAAGAACACTAGCCAACTGATCGCGGTGCCGTCTGGTTACCATTTAGGGAAAGGAGTTTTTAGCTGTCATTCAGTAATATGGATTATTGAGAAAAGAGGAGGGCAAAACTCACTTTAACATGGCCAATCAAATCCTAATATAGACACGTCGCCTCCATAATGATAATATGCCATTTAGCAGACGCTTTTATCCAAAGCGACATACAGTCATGTGTGCATACCTTTTTACGTATGGGTGGTCCCGGGGATCGAACCCACTACCCTGGCGTTACAAGCGCCATGCTCTACCAATTGAGCTACAGAGGACCACAATCAATTACGATGATGTACTAGTGAACAATGAAGCGCACAGTTGTATTACAGGGTGTGAAGCATTATGAAGCATTATGAAGCATTATGAAGCAGTATGAAGCATTGTGAAGCATTATGAAGCAATATGAAGCATTATGAAGCATTAGGAAGCATTAAGAAGTATTGTGAAGCATTGTGAAGCATTATGAAGCATTATGAAGCATTATGAAGCCCCACACAAACCCTGCCTTGATTCTGGCCCATTCAAAGTCAGTACAACAACGCCTGTAAATCTCATTATAAAGTTACACACGGTCTTCTAAGCGTCATCATAAACAAACAATACAGTGGAATAAAGAGAGCAGCTAGCACATGATTTATACCGTCAGTCTAGATGTCTGCTCTACATTATCAGAGGGAGGTCAGAAAACTACAGCAGAGGTTAAGTATTACCAACACACACGACAACGCTCCACCACATACCTTTAATTAGGCTTTTGTTATACAACGTTTCAATCGATCCTCATCAGGTTCACACCTTGGACATAGGAGTAGGAGAGGACACACCTGTCAAAAACATCATCAGCTCTGTCTGTCCGTCTCAAAGTGACATTAGACGAGCCTATTCCCAGCTCTGTCTGTCCGTCTCAAAGTGACATTAGACGAGCCTATTCCCAGCTCTGTCTGTCCGTCTCAAAGTGACATTAGACGAGCCTATTCCCAGCTCTGTCTGTCCGTCTCAAAGTGACATTAGACGAGCCTATTCCCAGCTCTGTCTGTCCGTCTCAAAGTGACATTAGACGAGCCTATTCCCTGTGGACACACACTACTACTGCTTCTCTTGTCTGTGGTGATTACAGGCCAAAAAATTGGCTTCATTGTAGACAGAATTAGTGGCTGAGTGCTGTTGTTTTCCATAGTTTGTGACTGTGAGGCTTACTGCAGGAACTAAGCCCCCCCCAGCTATTCTCTAGCGTAGTACAGACAATGTCCTAACTGGCAGCTTTGACAGCGAGCTAGCGCTGGTGCAAACACGGCAACAAAGCATTTGCTTACATCCACGACTGGGACAGCAGACAATGGAAAGAGGGGCCAAACCAAATCACAACACCAAACGGGAGAGAAAAATAAACCCTTTTGAAAACAGACTGCTGTCTGAGTGCCTGGATGTCAGCAGCTGAAAACATCCTTGACAGACTGTGTCTCTCTGCAAATCTTTTTTGGGGGAAATTGAACCAAACTAAATCCTAAAACTTCAACAACAGTGTGAGAATGGAGAGATAAATGATAGGTAGAGAGAGATACTGTATTCACCAGAGAGAGAGAGAGAGAGAGAGAACATTTGAACATTGTAGCAGATTCCTGAGGATGGAAAACAACTTTCTGAAACCTTTACCAATGAATGTATCCAACATGTTGGTCAGTTGTTGTGAGGTTGTGGTCAGTGCTGAATGCTAGTTGGTCAGTTGTTGTGCGGTTGTGGTCAGTGCTGAATGATAGTTGGTCAGTTGTTGTGCGGTTGTGGTCAGTGCTGAATGATAGCTGGTCAGTAATTGTGCGGTTGTGGTCAGTGCTGAATGATAGTTGGTCAGTTGTTGTGCGGTTGTGGTCAGTGCTGAATGCTAGTTGGTCAGTTGTTGTGTGGTTGTGGTCAGTGCTGAATGATAGTTGGTCAGTTGTTGTGCGGTTGTGGTCAGTGCTGAATGCTAGTTGGTCAGTTGTTGTGCGGTTGTGGTCAGTGCTGAATGATAGCTGGTCAGTAATTGTGCGGTTGTGGTCAGTGCTGAATGCTAGCTGGTCAGTAATTGTGCGGTTGTGGTCAGTGCTGAATGATAGTTGGTCAGTTGTTGTGCGGTTGTGGTCAGTGCTGAATGCTAGTTGGTCAGTAATTGTGCGGTTGTGGTCAGTGCTGAATGATAGCTGGTCAGTAATTGTGCGGTTGTGGTCATCTCTAACAAGATGCTGAGTTCTAACAAGATGCTGTGTTCTAACAAGATGCTGTGTTCTAACAAGATGCTGTGTTCTAACAAGATGCTGTGTTCTAACAAGATGCTGTGTTCTAACAAGATGCTGTGTTCTAACAAGATGCTGAGTTCTAACAAGATGCTGTGTTCTAACAAGATGCTGTGTTCTAACAAGATGCTGTGTTCTAACAAGATGCTGAGTTCTAACAAGATGCTGTGTTCTAACAAGATGCTGTGTTCTAACAAGATGCTGTGTTCTAACAAGATGCTGTGTTCTAACAAGATGCTGTGTTCTAACAAGATGCTGTGTTCTACACACTATAACTAAGAACAGAAAATGAATAGGCAGAACCAGCTCTATTTCTACTATGGGCTACTTCATAATCTATTATTTATATTTCTACTATGGGCTACTTCATAATCTATTATTTATATTTCTACTATGGGCTACTTCATAATCTATTATTTCTATTTCTACTATGGGCTACTTCATAATCTATTATTTATATTTCTACTATGGGCTACTTCATAATCTATTATTTCTATTTCTACTATGGGCTACTTCATAATCCCAGCGGTGGCCTCTGCTGACTAACAACTGCCTTCCCAGACCGGTCTCCCTGTGGGACAGAACTGTTATTGAATGGTTACTTTAAGGAAATTACAAAGCATTCAGGGGAAATAGCTAAGTAATACTATTATATTGTACTTAGACACACAATGTGAGTCATACCGCGAGAATGAGCTGACTGGGTAAAATACAATGCTGCAACTGTTTGAGTTACAAAGTTTTACTGTACATTATATGGAATTAAATATGTAGATTTTTTTATTTTTAATTTTATTTCACCTTTATTTAACCAGGTAAACCAGTTGAGAACAAGTTCTCATTTACAACTGCGACCTGGCCAAGATAAAGCAAAGCAGTGCGATAAAAACAACAACACAGAGTTACATATGGGGTAAAACAAAACAAAGTCAAAAATACAACAGAAATAAATATATATACAGTGTGTGCAAATGTAGCAAGTTGTGGAGGTAAGGCAATAAATAGGCTATAGTGCAAAATAATTACAATTAGTATTAACACTGGAATGATAGATGTGCAAGAGATGATGTGCAAATAGAGATACTGGGGTACAAATGAGCAAAATAAATAACAATATAGGGATGAGGTAGTTGGGTGGGCTAATTTCAGATGGGCTGTGTACAGGTGCAGTGATCGGTAAGGTGCTCTGACAACTGATGCTTAAAGTTAGTGAGGGAGATAAGTGTCTCCAGCTTCAGAGATTTTTGCAATTTGTTCCAGTCATTGGCAGCAGAGAACTGGAAGGAATGGCGGCCAAAGGAGGTGTTGGCTTTGGGGATGACCAGTGAGATATACCTGCTGGAGCACATACTACGGGTTGGTGTTGCTATGGTGACCAATGAGCTAAGATAAGGCGGGGATTTGCCTAGCAGTGATTTATAGATGGCCTGGAGCCAGTGGGTTTGGCGACGAATATGTAGTGAGGACCAGCCAACAAGAGTGTACAGGTCACAGTGGTGGGTAGTATATGGGGCTTTGGAGACAAAACGGATGGCACTGTGATAGACTCCATACAATTTGCTGAGTAGAGTGTTGGAGGCTATTTTGTAAATGACATCGCCGAAGTCAAGGATCGGTAGGATAGTCAGTTTTACGAGGGCATGTTTGGCAGCATGAGTGAAGGAGGCTTTGTTGCGAAATAGGAAACCGATTCTAGATTTAACTTTGGATTGGAGATTCTTAATGTGAGTCTGGAAGGAGAGTTTACAGTCTAACCAGACACCTAGATATTTGTAGTTGTCCACATACTCTAGGTCAGACCCGTCGAGAGTAGTGATTCTAGTCGGGTGGGCGGGTGCAAGCAGCGTTCGGTTGAAGAGCATGCATTTAGTTTTACTAGTGTTTAAGAGCAGTTGGAGGCTACTGAAGGAGTGTTGTATGGCATTGAAGCTCGTTTGGAGGTTTGTTAACACAGTGTCCAATGGAAGGCCTCCCAAGTGGCGCAGTGGTCTAAGGCACTGCATCGCAGTATTGAGGTGCCACTATAGCCTGGCATTCAATCCCAGACTGTGTCACAGCTGGCGGTGACCGGGAGACCCAAAGGGCGGCGCACAATTGGCCCAGCACCGTCCTGGTTAGGGGAGGGTTTGTCCGGTGTGGTTTTTCTTGGCTCATCGCGTTCTAGTGACTCCTTGTGGCGGGCCGGGTGCCTGCAGGCTGACTTCGGTCGTCAGTCGAACTGTGTTTCCTCTGACACATTGGTACAGGTAAAGCAAGCAGTGTGTTAAGAAGCTGCGCGACTTGTTTTGGAGGGTGCATGTTTCGACCTTCGCCTCCCCCAAGCCCGTTGGGCAGTTGCAGCAATGAGACAAAGTCATAACTACCAATTGGATATCACGAAAATGGGATAAAATGAAATACAAAATGAAATACTTTTTTTTTTTTTTTTTTAGATGGAGCCAATGGAGTTTTCATCAAAACACGGTTAATAGTACTATCCACATACACTTTATATGATTTGATTTGTTTACTAAGTTACAATGAAACAACCCAAAGGGATGTGAGGAGTTTCCAATGTTCCATATAGTTGTCCATAGAAGGCCTGACTATTGAAAGACTTGAAACAGAGAGGAAGCAAAGCAGACAGCAGGCTTCCAGGAGATCTGTGAGAAATGTGCATAAAGGGGCAATCTACAGATTCCACATCAATTTTTTGACTTATAATTAATGATATATACCTATTGATTCTTGAAGAATATAACTTACAGTGGCTTGTGGAAGTATTCACCCCCCTTGGAATTTTTCCTAATTTGTTGCCTTACAACCTGGAATTCAAATTGATTTTTGGGGGGGGGTTGTATCGTTTGATTTAGACAACATGCCTACCACTTTGAAGATGCAAAATAAAACATTTTGTGAAACAAACAAGGAATAAGACCAAAAAACATAAAACTTGAGCGTGCATAACTATTCACCCCCCAAAGTCAATACTTTGCAGAGCCACCTTTTGCAGCAATTACAGCTGCAAGTCTCTTGGGGTATGTCTCTATAAGCTTGGCACATCTAGCCACTGAGATTTTTGCCCATTCTTCAAGGCAAAAACTGCTCCAGCTCCTTCAAGTTGGATGGGTTCCGCTGGTGTACAGCAATCTTTAAGTCATACCACAGATTCTCAATTGGATTGAGGTCTGGGCTTTGACTAGGCCATTTCAAGACATTTAAATGTTTACCCTTAAACCACTCGAGTGTTGCTTTAGCAGTATGCTTAGGGTCATTGTCCTGCTGGAAGGTGAACCTCCGGCCCAATCTCAAATCTCTGGAAGACTGAAACAGGTTTCCCTCAACAATTTCCCTGTATTTAGCGCCATCCATCATTCCTTCAATTCTGACCAGTTTCCCAGTCCCAGCCGATGAAAAACATCCCCACAGCATGATGCTGCCACCACCATGCTTCACTGTGGGGATGGTGTTCTCGGGGTGATGAGAGGTGTTGGGTTTGCGCCAGACATTGCGTTTTCCTTGATGGCCAAAAAGCTAAATTTTAGTCTCATCTGACCAGAGTACCTTCTTCCATTTGTTTGGGGAGTCTACCACATGCCTTTTGGCGAACACCAAACGTGTTTGCTTATTTTTTTCTGGGGTCATAGGCAGCATTCCTCCTCCTCCAAACACGGCGAGTTGAGTTGATGCCAAAGAGCTCGATTTTGGTCTCATCTAATATGCCATTTAGCAGACGCTTTTATCCAAAGCGACTTACAGTCATGCGTGCATACATTTTTTTTTGTGTATGGGTGGTCCCGGGGATCGAACCCACTACCTTGGCATTACAAGCGCCGTGCTCTACCAGTTGAGCTACAGAGGACCACAACACTTTTCACCCAGTTCTCCTCTGAATCATTCAGAAGTTCATTGGCAAACTTCAGACGGCCCTGTATATGTGCTTTCTTGAGCAGGGGGACCTTGCGGGTCTTGCCAAGGTTCAGCTTGAGGTGGTGATCCGTCATCCATACTGATATGTCTGCCAGACATGCAGAGATGCGATTCGCCACCTGGTTATCAGAAGGGGGAAAGGAGAAGATTAGTTGTGTGTCGTCTGCGTAGCAATGATAGGAGAGGCCATGTGAGGATATGACAGAGCCAAGTGACTTGGTGTATAGCGAGAATAGGAGAGGGCCTAGAACTGAGCCCTGGGGGACACCAGTGGTGAGAGCACGTGGTGCGGAGACAGCTTCTCGCCACGCCACTTGGTAGGAGCGACCGGTCAGGTAGGACACAATCCAAGAGTGAGCCGCGCCGGAGATGCCCAGCTCGGAGAGGGTGGAGAGGAGGATCTGATGGTTCACAGTATCAAAGGTAGCTTTTAAGTGATAATTTGTCTTACTTTCTCCTCAGTTCTCATGTGAAGACTCTGGTATGACATCCACAACAATCTTATTCCTCCTGGATTGTCCCTCTAGAGGAGGAGAGGAGGGGATAGGAGAAGATGAGTCTGTTTCCCCAGTCATTGTTAATAATGCTTCACAGACCCAGCCACAAGGGTTAACCGCGTCACGGGCTGTGTTCAAGCTTTCAGGAAACCTTGATGGCTTGATAGCTAGTTAGCAGCTATTCAGGAAACATTGATGGCTTGATAGCTAGTTAGCAGCTAGGCTAGTTAGCAGCTAGGCTAGCTGTTCTTTTTTCAATAGAACACTTTGAGACGTTCAAAACAACATACCGAGCTCTCCCTCGTTCCGCGTTCAGCATGCGTCGCCTCACATTGAATAGAAGGAGAAACAGTCTTTGAGGGATCCAAACTAGCATACATTGGGTCAATATAGAGTTGGAGACATAAATGAGCCGTTTCTGGATGGTGAATGTGTTTTAGTAAAGGGTTGGTCTATCTTCTTCTGGATGGTGAATGTGTTTTAGTAAAGGGTTGGAAAAGGCAGGCGAGGTGAGTAGTCATGCTGTACTTCGCTCCGCAGGTAATATGACACATTACATTACAATGGAACGATTTGATTAGTGTAATGTTGGCTAGCTACATAGTTGTATTTGTATCAAAGATAAAGGTGTAGTATAGAGTAACTATCGAGGTTAGCTAGCCAGCTATATTCGTTCGCAGCGACGCCGTTTTTCAAACAAAGTCAACACCGCAGCCATTGCTAGCTAGCCAACACTACCAGCTAGCAGCTAGCAGTACTGTAGCAACTAAATACAATATCCTTTTAGCCAGCTACATTCGTTCACAGCGACGCCGTTTTTCAAACAAAGTCATCACCGCAGCCATTGCTAGCTAGCCAACGCTACCAGCTGGCAGTACTATAGCAACTAAATACAATATAATTTTAGCCAGCTACATTCGTTCGCAGCGAAGCCGTTTCTCAAACAAAGTCAACACAGCAGCCATTGCTAGCTAGCCAACGCCAGCAGTACTGTAGCAGCTAAATACATTATCTTTGTGCTAGCTAGCCAACGTTTAATTATTGCTGCGTTATGAAAGGAACTAGACACGGACACGAATTATCTGTTTAGCGTGTTAACACACTATTGGTAGTTTGTTGTAACCAAGTATTGGTGCTAAACCGTGTGTTATTGGATGCTAGCAAGCTAGTCAGCTATGGCGTCATAGTTAGCTAGCTGAATAAAGTAAGTTGAGTCTATTCCTTGAAACATTGAACCGCTGTAGTTTACAACAATTCTAATTTCTAAAGTGGAAGTTGGGAGAGTTTTATTCGGGTGTTTTATTCGCTCTCTCCTTTCCCAGATGTTTAGTTCATTTCATTCCGATCTCCTCTGCATTATTGTAGCCATTTGCTACAGCCTGTCAACTATGCCTCTGCCTATCCCTGTTCTCTCCTCTCCGCACAGGCTACACAAACGCCTCACACCGCGTGGCTGCTGCCTCTCTAACCTGGTGGTCCCTGCACGCACCACACACCTGGAGTTCCAGGTCTCAGGCAGCCTCTGGAACTGCCGTTCTGCTGCCAACAAGGCTGACTTCATCCTAGCCTATGCTACCCTCCAGTCCCTCGACTTCCTGGCGCTGACGGAAACATGGATTACCACTGAAAACACTGCTACTCCTACTGCTCTCTCCTCGTCTGACCATGTGTTCTCGCATACCCAAGAGCATCTGGACAGAGGGGTGGTGGCACAGGAATCCTCATCTCTCCCAAGTGGATATTCTCAATTTTTCCCCTAACCCATCTGTCTATCTCCTCATTTGAATTCCATGCTGTCACAGTCACTAGCCCATTTAAGCTTAATATCCTTGTCATCTATCGCCCTCCAGGTTCCCTTGGAGAGTTCATCAATGAGCTTGACGCCTTGATAAGTTCCTTTCCTGAGGATGGCTCACCCCTCACAGTTTTGGGGGATTTCAACCTCCCTACGTCTACATTTGACTCATTTCTCTCTGCCTCCTTCTTTCCACTCCTCTCCTCTTTTGACCTCACCCTCTCACTGTCCCCCCCTACTCACAAGGCAGGCAATACGCTTGACCTCATCTTTACTAGATGCTGCTCTTCTACTAATCTCACTGCAACTCCCCTCCATGTCTCCGACCACTACTTTGTATCCTTTTCTCTCTCGCTCTCCTCCAACACTACTCACTCTGCCCCTACACAGATGGTAATGCGCCGCCGCAACCTTCGCTCTCTCTCTCCCACTACTCTCTCCTCTTCCATCCTATCATCTCTTCCCTCTGCTCAATCCTTCTCCCTCCAATCTCCTGATTCTGCCTCCTCAACCCTCCTCTCCTCCCTTTCTGCATCCTTTGACTCTCTGTGTCCCCTATCCTCCCGGCCGGCTCGGTCCTCCCCTCCAGCTCCGTGGCTTGATGACTCATTGCGAGCTCACAGAACAGAGCTCCGGGCAGCTGAGCGGAAATGGAAGAAAACTAGACTCCCTGCGGACCTGGCATCTTTTCACTCCCTCCTCTCTACATTTTCTTCATCTGTTTCTGCTGCTAAGGCCACTTTCTACCACTCTAAATTCCAAGCTTCTGCCTCTAACCCTAGGAAGCTCTTTGCCACATTCTCCTCCCTGCTGAATCCCCCCCCCCCCCCTGCTCACACTGCCATACCCTATGCTTTGACTTCTTTCTCCCCTCTCTCTCCAGATAAAATCTTGCGACTTGTGACTACAGGCCGCCCAACAACCTGCCCGCTTGACCCCATCCCCTCCTCTCTTCTCCAGACCATCTCCGGTGACCTTCTCCCCTACCTCACCTCGCTGATCAACTCATCCTTGACCGCTGGCTATGTCCCTTCCGTCTTCAAGAGAGCGAGAGTTGCACCCCTTCTCAAAAAACCAACACTTGATCCCTCTGATGTCAACAACTACAGACCAGTATCCCTTCTTTCTTTTCTTTCCAAAACTATTGAGCGTGCCGTCTTTAGCCAACTCTCTTGCTATCTCTCTCAGAATGACCTTCTTGATCCAAACCAGTCAGGTTTCAGGACTGGTCATTCAACTGAGACTGCTCTTCTCTGTGTCACGGAGGCTCTCCGCACTGCTAAAGCTAACTCTCTCTCCTCTGCTCTTGTCCTTCTAGACCTGTCTGCTGCCTTTGATACTGTGACCCATCAGATCCTCCTCTCCACCCTCTCCGAGCTGGGCATCTCCGGCGCGGCTCACTCTTGGATTGCGTCCTACCTGACCGGTCGCTCCTACCAAGTGGCGTGGCGAGAAGCTGTCTCCGCACCACGTGCTCTCACCACTGGTGTCCCCCAGGGCTCAGTTCTAGGCCCTCTCCTATTCTCGCTATACACCAAGTCACTTGGCTCTGTCATATCCTCACATGGCCTCTCCTATCATTGCTACGCTGACGATACACAACTAATCTTCTCCTTTCCCCCTTCTGATAACCAGGTGGCGAATCGCATCTCTGCATGTCTGGCAGACATATCAGTATGGATGACGGATCACCACCTCAAGCTGAACCTTGGCAAGACGGAGCTGCTCTTCCTCCCGGGGAAGGGCTGCCCGTTCCATGATCTCGCCATCACGGTTGACAACTCCGTTGTGTCCTCTTCCCAGAGTGCGAAGAGCCTTGGCGTGACCCTGGACAACACCCTGTCGTTCTCCGCTAACATCAAGGCGGTGACCCGATCCTGCAGGTTCATGCTCTACAACATTCGGAGAGTACGACCCTGCCTTACACAGGAAGCGGCACAGGTCCTAATCCAGGCACTTGTCATCTCCCGTCTGGATTACTGCAACTCGCTGTTGGCTGGGCTCCCTGCCTGTGCCATTAAACCCCTACAACTCATCCAGAATGCCGCAGCCCGTCTGGTGTTCAACCTTTCCAAGTTCTCTCACGTCACCCCGCTCCTCCGCACACTCCACTGGCTTCCAGTTGAAGCTCGCATCTGTTACAAGTCCATGGTGCTTGCCTATGGAGCTGTGAGGGGCCTCCGTACCTTCAGGCTCTGATCAGTCCCTACACCCAAACGAGGGCATTGCGT
>NW_028167135.1:85000-90655 GCF_964263955.1 Coregonus lavaretus | reverse complement strand
AAATGTTAAATGTTATAGGGCTGGTTGTGATAAGGCAGTACTCATCTTTACATTATGGGGCTGGTTGTGATAAGGCAGTACTCATCTCTACATTATGGGGCTGGTTGTGATAAGGCAGTACTCATCTTTACATTATGGGGCTGGTTGTGATAAGGCAGTACTCATCTTTACATTATGGGGCTGGTTGTGATAAGGCAGTACTCATCTCTACATTATGGGGCTGGTTGTGATAAGGCAGTACTCATCTCTACATTATGGGGCTGGTTATGATAAGGCAGTACTCATCTCTACATTATGGGGCTGGTTGTGATAAGGCAGTACTCATCTCTACATTATGGGGCTGGTTGTGATAAGGCAGTACTCATCTCTACATTATGGGGCTGGTTGTGATAAGGTGCACTGTGGCGGCAGGAAGTGCAGCTGCAGCGGTTCTTTACCTTCATGTTCTTCTATGTATCCAATTTAAAAGTGCAGTAGGTAGTCTACCTGTGTGTGTACTGCATCCAGGTGTAGTCTACCTGTGTGTGTTCTGCACCCAGGTGTAGTCTACCTGTGTGTGTTCTGCATCCAGGTGTAGTCTACCTGTGTGTGTTCTGCATCCAGGTGAAGTCTACCTGTGTGTGTTCTGCATCCAGGTGAAGTCTACCTGTGTGTGTACGGCATCCAGGTGAAGAGACTGGAGTGGACCGCTAGAATTCTGACCCAGTCCTCACTCTCCTACTCAGTCATGCAGGTGAAGAGGCTGCAGTGGGTGTGGCTACGTTTGGAATGGCTACATAAGATAGAGGGCAAAAACTCAAGTAGGGTGAAAACGCAAATGTCTAGCAACTCAAGGTTGAGTGTTTGAATCTCATCATAGACAACTTTAGAATTTTAGCTCATTATGAACTTGGCAAGTATTTACTACTTTTTAGCTACTTTGCAAATACTTAGGGTTATGGTGAGGATTAGCTAACAGGCTAACTTAGCTACCTAGCCACCTAGCTAACGTTAGCCACAACAAATTAGAATTCCTAACATATCATATGTTTTACACATCCGTAACATATTGTACGAACTGCGATTCATAACATATTGTAAGAATTGCAAATTCGTAACATATCATACGTATGATGGACATCCACAAATTAACACATACTATACAAAACGTAACATATACTAATCTGAGTATGAGGTATTTACGTTTACTAGATTACGTCTACCCTTGAGTCCAGGTTGCAGCAACTGCTTGCTTTCCCGAGTCATAGTGGGAGGACCATACAACGTACACTGCATGATCAAAAGTACAGTACCAGTCAAAAAGTTTAGACACACCTACTCATTCCAGGGTTTATCTTAATGTTTTACTATTTTCTACATTAATAATGATAGTGAAGACATCAAAAACTATGAAATAACACATATATAATATAACACATATGGAATCATGAAGTAACCAAAAAAGTGTTAAACAACTCAAAATATATTTTAGATTTGAGATTCTTCAAATAGCCAACCTTTGCCTTGATGACAGCTTTGCACACTCTTGGCGTTCTCTCAACCAGCTTCATGAGGTAGTCACCTGGAATGCATTTCAATTAACAGATGTGCCTTCTTAAAAGTTAATTTGTGGAATTTCTTTCCTTCTTAATGCGTTTGAGCCCATCAGTTGTGTTGTGACAACGTAGGTACAGAAGATATCCCTATTTGTAAAAGGTTTCTTCAAGTGCAGTCGCAAAAACCATCAAGCGCTATGATGAAACTGGCTCTCATAAGGACCGCCACATGAATGGAAGACCCAGAGTTACCTCTGCTGCAGTGAATAAGTTCATTAGAGTTATCAGCCTCAGAAATTGCAGCCCAAATAAATGCTTCACAGAGTTTTAGTAACAGACACATCTCAACATCAACTGTTCAGAGGAGACTGTGTGAATCAGGCCTTCATGGTCGAATTGCTGCAAAGAAACCACTACTAAAGGACATCAATAAGAAGAAGAGACTTGTTTGGACCAAGAAACACGAGCAATGGACATTAGACCAGTGGAAATTTGTCCTTTGGTCTGGAGTCCAAATTTGAGATTTTTGGTTCCAACCGCTGTGTCTTTGCAAGACGCGGTGTGGGTGAACGGATGATCTCCGCATGTGGTTCCCACCATAAAGCATGGAGGAGGAGGTGTTATGGTGTGGGGGTGCTTTGCTGGTGACACTGTCTGTAATTTATTTAGAATTCAAGGCACACTTAACCAGCATGGCTACCACAGCATTCAGCAGCTATACGCCATCCCATGTGGTTTGGGCTTAGTGGGACTATCATTTGTTTTTCAACAGGACTATGACCCGAAACACACCTCCAGGCTGTGTAAGGTCTACTTGACCAAGAAGGAGAGTGATGGAGTGCTGCATCAGATGACCTGGCCTCCACAATCCCCCGACCTCAACCCAATTGAGATGGTTTGGGATGAGTTGGACCGCAGAGTGAAGGAAAAGCAGCCAACAAGTGCTCAGCATATGTGGGAACTCCTTCAAGACTGTTGGAAAAGCATTCCAGGTAAAGCTGGTTGAGAGAATGCCAAGAGTGCGTAAATGATTCCATATGTGTTATTTCATAGTTTTGATGTCTTCACTATTATTCTACAATGTAGAAAATGGTCAAAATAAAGAAAAACTTTGAATGAGTAGGTGTGTCCAGACTTTTGACTGGTACTGTATATATATATATATATATATATATATATATATATATATATATATATATATATATATATATATATATATGTACACGTTAACTTTCCTTTCTTCCTTTCCTAGCTTCTTTTTATTTTTTAGTGACAGTCCAGTTTTAGTGACAGAACAGTTTTAGTGACAGGACAGTTTTAGTGACAGGACATGCTACAGAACTGCAGCTAGATGTGTCTCAGCTAGCTACCCAGTAATACCCAAGGATAGAGCCTGTCTTGTTAGGGGTCCAAGCACCATAGGGGCAGCTATCTACCCAGTAATACACTGTCTGATAGAACCTGTCTTGTTAGGGGTCCAAGCACCAAAGGGGCAGCTATCTACCCAGTAATACCCAAGGATAGATTATGTCTTGTTAGGGGTGCAAGCACCAAAGGGGCAGCTATCTACCCAGTAATACCCAATGATATAACCTGTCTTGTTAGGGGACCAAGCACCAAAGGGGCAGCTATCTACCCAGTAATACCCAATGATAGATCCTGTCTTGTTAGGGGTCCAAGTACCAAAGGGGCAGCTATCTACCCAGTAATACCCAATGATAGATCCTGTCTTGTTAGGGGTCCAAGCACCAAAAGGGAGGCTATCTACCCAGTAACACCCTGTCTGATAGAGCCTGTCTTGTTAGGGGTCCAAGCACCATAAGGGCAGCTATCTACCCAGTAACACCATGCCTGATAGATCCTGTCTTGTTAGGGGTCCAAGCACCATAGGGGCAGCTATCTACCCAGTAACACCCTGCCTGATAGACCCTGTCTTGTTAGGGGTCCAAGCACCAAAAGGGGGCAGCTATCTTTCTTGTTTTCTTCTCCGTTGTGGTCAATCTCTTGGAACAACCACCAGTAAAACGCTGTATATTTTGGCAGGTTGGTAGACAATCTGAATATTTTATATCTCTTCAAGAGTTCAGATTGTAAAACACCTTTTTAATCATTGATATGGCAGGTTGGTAGGACCGAATGTGGCTCTCATTGACCCTGAAGTGGAGCTACAGTTAGTAAAAAATCAAATCAAAAACCATGCAAACATACAAAACTTTAACCACATTCTCTGATTGAAAGTCTCTTTTTAGTACCGATAGTACCGGTACTAAAAACAATCTAATATTGTTACAGGACAGAGAGAGAGAGAGAGAGAGAGACAGAGAGAGACAGAGAGAGACAGAGAGAGAGAGAGAGAGAGAGAGAGAGACAGAGAGAGAGAGAGAGAGAGAGAGAGAGAGAGAGAGAGAGACAGAGAGAGACAGAGAGAGAGAGAGAGAGGAGATAAGACCAGTGGAACTGAAAGTGATGTCATTAATCTTTCCTCTCCCCCTCCTCTCCTCTCCTCCTCCACTTCTCCTCCCATCCCATCCCATCCTCTCCTCTCCTCCTCCTCTTCCCCCTCTCCTCCTCCTCCTCATGTTTAAATTATCTTTCTATTAATAGAGTGAGTCTGTCTCTGCGGGCAGTCCAGGGTGGTTCTGAGGCTGCCGATTGGTCGACAAGGGTCAGAGATCAGATGGTTTAACAGTACTCTTAAGCAGTTCTGCCATGGCCTCATAACACACACACACACAGACACACACAGGCACACACACACACACACACACACAGACACACACACACACACAGACACACACACACACACACACACACACACACATAGACAGAGACACACACACACAAACACAATTAGATGACATTAGAACAACAGGGTCTTCACCAGCAACCCCTATACTGTCTCAGATTATCAGGTTCTCATCACAAAGACTTAGAACCCTTACAAGAGGGCATTTAGAACCATATGAGAACATGACATCTAAACTTAGAATCCCCATGCAACTTTTATACTTAGAACACAGAGAACCTGACTATTAGATGTAGGACGTGCGGAACAGGCCACGTGGAACTGTCTGAGACAGAGGTCTGCAGGCCTGAGTGTTCTGTGGAGAGGCAGCTTTGCCGGGACAACCGTGTCACCAGCCTATCGGACGGAGCCTGTCAGGATCCATGGCAATGGGGCTGTCGTTGCGTTTGTCTGTAGATCAGCTGATCTGAGTTCCCTATCTTGACGTTGTCACCCCAGTGGTGACCTGCTGCTCTGATCCTTTGTGACATCCCACTTTCCCTCCTTCCTCCCCTCCACCCCCCCTCTCTCTCTATCTCCCCTCCACCCCCCCTCACTCTCTTCCTCCCCTCCACCCCCCCTCTCTCTCTTCCTCCCCTCCACCCCCCTCACTCTCTTCCTCCCCTCCACCCCCCTCTCTCTCTTTCTCCCCTCCACCCCCCCTCTCTCCCTACCTCCCCTCCACCCCCTCCACCCCCTCTCTCTCTATCTCCCCTCCACCCCCCCACTCTCTCTCTATCTCCCCTCCACCCCTCCTCTCTCCCTATCTCCCCTCCACCCCCCTCTCTCTCTCTCTCCCTATCTCCCCTCCACCCCCTCTCTCTCTATCTATCTCCCCTCCACCCCTCCTCTCTCTCTATCTCCCCTCAACCCCGTCTGTCTCTCTATCTCCCCTCCACCCCCCCTCTCTCTCTTCCTCCCCTCCACCCCCCTCTCTCTCTATCTCCCCTCCACCCCCACCCTCTCTCTACCTCCCCTCCACCCCCCTCTCTCTCTTCCTCCCCTCCACCCCCACCCTCTCTCCTCCCCTCCACCACCCCTCTCTCTCTATCTCCCCTCCACCCCCCTCTGTCTCTCTATCTCCCCTCCACCCCCCTCTGTCTCTCTACCTCCCTCCACCCCACCCCTCTCTCTACCTCCCCTCCACCCCCACCCTCTCTCTACCTCCCCTCCACCCCCACCCTCTCTCTACCTCCCCTCCACCCCCACCCTCTCTCTACCTCCCCTCCCCTCCACCCCCACCCTCTCTCTTCCTCCCCTCCACCCCCCTCTCTCTCTTCCTCCCCTCCACCCCCCTCTCTCTCTACCTCCCCTCCACCCCCTCTCTCTCTACCT
>NW_028167135.1:70000-77500 GCF_964263955.1 Coregonus lavaretus | reverse complement strand
TACTATGGGATCACATGTCATGAAAATCCCCCAAAAAGCCATGTTCTTCTTTATTTTCCTAGCTTCGTGAGGAATCACCCAAAGAACAAATTCACAATGGAAACTTTAGTCCTACCTGAAACCTCTCGTTGAGTCTTTGAAAGGAAGTTCAAATCCAAGGACACAGAAAGAATCCAATGGAACACGGTGATGTCATAGAGAATGATAGAGGCCCTCTAGTGGCCAAAACCCGTATTATCATGGGCAGGGCCTTTGAGGGCTTCCACCATTTTAATTAATGTAGACAACTGGGTGGGACTTCCATCTTTATTGGCTGGCCACGCCTCCAACCACACCCGTACCTGCAGCCTTACAGGCGTACTGCCTAATAGCCAACTATCATCACAATACATTGTGTTAACGTAGGATTGGCCAACTATCATCACAATACATCGTGTTAACACAGGCTTGGCCAACGATCATCACAATACATCGTGTTAACACAGGCTTGGCCGACTATCATCACAATACATTGTGTTAACACAGGCTTGGCCGACTATCATCACAATACATTGTGTTAACACAGGCTCGGCCGACTATCATCACAATACATCGTGTTAACACAGGCTTGGCCGACTATCATCACAATACATTGTGTTAACACAGGCTTGGCCGACTATCACCACAATACATTGTGTTAACACAGGATTGGCCAACTATCATCACAAGTACATATATCAACACATTAATTTCTAGTTTTATCATTTAATCATTTTCGGGGGCAATTTCATTTTGGCTTTATGCTTTCAAGTTACCACGTTCCATTCACCATTACACTCTGTTCATTCTGCTCCAGTCACTGCCTATGGACACCACCCGGCTCCTCACTGCAAGCCTGCAGACATCAAGCATCTGTGCCACGTGTTGACGTGTGTTTATGTGTTTAAATGTTTATATGTTTATATTTATACTGGACAGAGAAGGAACCCTGGGTGCTTTTATAGAATGCTAATGTCTTACACACACACACACACACATACACACACACACACACACACACACACACACACACACACACACACACAGACACACACACACACACACACACACACACAATGCTGGAACCTTTGCCATGAGCTGTTAAAGCCATCGTCAGCCATCCTCCTCCTCCTCCTCCTCCTCCTCTTCCTCCTCTTCCTAATATTCTTCATCTTCCTCCTCCTCCTCCTCCTCCTCCTCCTCCTCCTCCTCCTCCTCTTCCTCCTCTTCCTAATGTTCTTCCTCCTCCCCTCCCCCTCTTCCTCCTCCCCCTCTTCCTCCTCTTCCTAAAATTCTTCATCTTCCTCCTCCTCCTCCTCCTCTTCTTCCTCTTCTTCCTAATATTCTTCTTCCTCCTCCTCCTCCTCCCCCTCTCTCTCTCCTCCTCCTCCTCCTCCTCCCCCTCCGCCTCCCCTTTTCTTCTTCCTCCTCCTCCACCTCCTCCTCCACCTCCTCCTCCTCCCCCTCTTCCTCCTCCTCCTCCTCCTCCCCCTCTTCCTCCTCTTCCTAATATTCTTCATCTTCCTCCTCCTCCTCCTCCTCCTCCCCCTCTTCCTCCTCTTCCTAATATTCTTCATCTTCCTCCTCCTCCTCTTCCTCCTCTTCCTAATATTCTTCATCTTCCTCCTCCTCCTCCTCCTCCTCCTCCTCCTCCTCTTCCTCCTCTTCCTAATGTTCTTCCTCCTCCTCCTCCCCCTCTTCCTCCTCTTCCTAAAATTCTTCATCTTCCTCCTCCTCCTCCTCCTCTTCTTCCTCTTCTTCCTAATATTCTTCTTCCTCCTCCTCCTCCTCCCCCCCTCTCTCTCCTCCTCCTCCTCCTCCTTCCCCTCCGCCTCCCCCTTTTCTTCTTCCTCCTCCTCCACCTCCTCCTCCACCTCCTCCTCCTCCCCCTCTTCCTCCTCCTCCTCCTCCTCCTCCCCCTCTTCCTCCTCTTCCTAATATTCTTCATCTTCTTCCTCCTCCTCCTCCTCCTCCTCCTCCTCCCCCTCTTCCTCCTCTTCCTAATATTCTTCATCTTCCTCCTCCTCCTCCTCCTCCTCCTCCTCCTCCTCCTCCTCCCCCTCCTCTTCCTCTCTTCCCTGCTAGGGCAGTATGATGTTATGAAACGTTAGATCTAAATATATACGATGTAGACCATCTGACCTCTTTAGTTGAGCAGCCAGGTCACACCAGATCCACTGCAGTATTAAACGTTTGTCCAGGTCCCCAGGATGCCGGGAGATGCCTTCAATACTGTCCACTAGGGGCAAACGTCAACACCTATTTTCTATCTAGTAGGCTCGCAGCTTGCTACGGTGTTAAGCCGCGAGCTATGGCTTTGAGGATCGCGAGTTCAAGCTCAGTGCTAGTTTAAACCTATCCCAAAACCTTAACCCTTACCTTATCCAGTCAGAATTAATGCCTAAACCATTTTTATCTGAGACATTCCCTTTGCCTTCCTGAGCCTTCCTACCCAGGTGTCTCAATGAGCTCTCACAGTCTCACAGCAGAATTAGACAATTTTGCACTTTTCTCTAAACTTCAAATTTCGAAGTTGCTCCAAACGTCAAATTTAGAAGTTGCTCCAAACGTCAAATAAAAAAAGTTAAGGGTCAAGGTTAAGGGTTAAGGTTTGGGGTAGGGTAAAAAAAAAGATTTAAAAAAATTATGAGTGACTGCAACTGGGATTGAACACGCAACCTTTTGATCCAGAGTCATGGGATTACATAACCTTAGCAAAACCCAAGTCTACTTGGCGGTAATAACGCTCACTGTTGCCCCTAGTGGTCAGTTTTGAAGGCATTTCCTGACTTCCTCATGACATTGACAGACGTCCAGTTTAGAAATCAGTCTTCAGCGATCTGACTGGTCTAAAATAGATATTAGACCCAGGTCAGTCTAGTTTCCCTTAAATCCCAAACTTAACGCGGCAATCAGCAATTGAAACAATAACAAAGCTACTCCACACCCGTTTCGGTAAAAAGCTGAGGGATGGAGCTGGATAAATGTATCCTCTCTCAATGTATAGACAGAGCTATGGATGCAAGGACTGACCATCCACGATATCAACATTATAACTCTAACCTATACAGACCAAGGACTGACCATCCACGATATCAACATTATAACTCTAACCTATAGAGACCAAGGACTGACCATCCATGATATCAACATTATAACTCTAACCTATACAGACCAAGGACTGACCATCCACGATATCAACATTATAACTCTAACCTATACAGACCAAGGACTGACCATCCACGATATCAACATTATAACTCTAACCTATACAGACCAAGGACTGACCATCCATGATATCAACATTATAACTCTAACCTATACAGACCAAGGACTGACCATCCACGATATCAACATTATAACTCTAACCTATACAGACCAAGGACTGACCATCCACGATGTCAACATTATAACTCTAACCTATACAGACCAAGGACTGACCATCCACGATATCAACATTATAACTCTAACCTATACAGACCAAGGACTGACCATCCATGATATCAACATTATAACTCTAACCTATACAGACCAAGGACTGACCATCCACGATATCAACATTATAACTCTAACCTATACAGACCAAGGACTGACCATCCACGATATCAACATTATAACTCTAACCTATACAGACCAAGGACTGACCATCCACGATATCAACATTATAACTCTAACCTATACAGACCAAGGACTGACCATCCACGATATCAACATTATAACTCTAACCTATACAGACCAAGGACTGACCATCCACGATATCAACATTATAACTCTAACCTATACAGACCAAGGACTGACCATCCATGATATCAACATTATAACTCTAACCTATACAGACCAAGGACTGACCATCCACGATATCAACATTATAACTCTAACCTATACAGACCAAGGACTGACCATCCATGATATCAACATTATAACTCTAACCTATACAGACCAAGGACTGACCATCCATGATATCAACATTATAACTCTAACCTATACAGACCAAGGACTGACCATCCATGATATCAACATTATTACTCTAACCTATACAGACCAAGGACTGACCATCCACGATATCAACATTATAACTCTAACCTATACAGACCAAGGACTGACCATCCACGATATCAACATTATAACTCTAACCTATACAGACCAAGGACTGACCATCCACGATATCAACATTATAACTCTAACCTATACAGACCAAGGACTGACCATCCACGATATCAACATTATAACTCTAACCTATACAGACCAAGGACTGACCATCCACGATATCAACATTATAACTCTAACCTATACAGACCAAGGACTGACCATCCACGATATCAACATTATAACTCTAACCTATACAGACCAAGGACTGACCATCCACGATATCAACATTATAACTCTAACCTATAGAGACCAAGGACTGACCATCCACGATATCAACATTATAACTCTAACCTATACAGACCAAGGACTGACCATCCATGATATCAACATTATAACTCTAACCTATACAGACCAAGGACTGACCATCCACGATATCAACATTATAACTCTAACCTATACAGACCAAGGACTGACCATCCATGATATCAACATTATAACTCTAACCTATACAGACCAAGGACTGACCATCCATGATATCAACATTATAACTCTAACCTATACAGACCAAGGACTGACCATCCATGATATCAACATTATTACTCTAACCTATACAGACCAAGGACTGACCATCCACGATATCAACATTATAACTCTAACCTATACAGACCAAGGACTGACCATCCACAATATCAACATTATAACTCTAACCTATACAGACCAAGGACTGACCATCCATGATATCAACATTATAACTCTAACCTATACAGACCAAGGACTGACCATCCACGATATCAACATTATAACTCTAACCTATAGAGACCAAGGACTGACCATCCACGATATCAACATTATAACTCTAACCTATACAGACCAAGGACTGACCATCCATGATATCAACATTATAACTCTAACCTATACAGACCAAGGACTGACCATCCACGATATCAACATTATAACTCTAACCTATACAGACCAAGGACTGACCATCCATGATATCAACATTATAACTCTAACCTATACAGACCAAGGACTGACCATCCATGATATCAACATTATAACTCTAACCTATACAGACCAAGGACTGACCATCCATGATATCAACATTATTACTCTAACCTATACAGACCAAGGACTGACCATCCACGATATCAACATTATAACTCTAACCTATACAGACCAAGGACTGACCATCCACGATATCAACATTATAACTCTAACCTATACAGACCAAGGACTGACCATCCACGATATCAACATTATAACTCTAACCTATACAGACCAAGGACTGACCATCCACGATATCAACATTATAACTCTAACCTATACAGACCAAGGACTGACCATCCACGATATCTACATTATAACTCTAACCTATACAGACCAAGGACTGACCATCCACGATATCAACATTATAACTCTAACCTATACAGACCAAGGACTGACCATCCACGATATCAACATTATAGTTTTAACCACGTTTTGATGCTCTACAGTGTTGATGTTTATGTTGTTTACAAACATTTGCATAAAATAAGTAATTATTTTGGGTTCTGACGGGGTACCACTGTCACGGTACTGATGTGGATGCGGTGGTGAAGTCAGGCGCAGGACACAGAGGATAAGTCAAAACGACTTTACTGAAATACTTGGAACAAATACTAATTAAATGGCCTCGAAAACACCGGAGGCGAACTAATACGCGAAATGCGTAAAAACACCCACAAAACAAAAGTACCGAACCTCGACACCAAACGACAGGCGGACAATAACACACAACTACCAAACATAACACAGGGAAACTTATAGGTGACATAATCATGACAGAATACGAAACAGGTGCACTTAACTAGACATGACAAAACAAACATCGAAAACATCAATCGGTGGTAGCTAGTACTCCGGGGACGACGAACGCCGAAGCCTGCCCGAACAAGGAGGAGGAGCAGCCTCGGCTGAAACCGTGACATTGCCACAGTGGAAGCATGTGACTTGATTTCCCGGTCTCTGATTTTCAGTTGAAACTCTGTGATCAACTTTTTATTTATTTGAAAGGAACACAGACAAGAACAAATAGCAGCAGGAATGTTTATACAGCTAGAGACACAATACTGTTAAAATATATATCAGTATATTATGGAAACTAGTTTTAACTAGCAGATAAATACAATTATAATTAACCACATATACAAAATGTGTTGTTTGGCTAGCCCCATGGATCCTAGCAGTGGATAGTTCTAAATACATTATATCTATAAAAGTGCTGATCCAATGAGGTGTGGTGGTTGCCATCTTAGTTCCAACATCTTTTTAGCTGCTGTCCAACCTGACAACATTATACGTCTTCGCTGTAATGACAGTGGTGAATTATCATTCAGTAATAACAGTTTGGGGGAACAAGGTATGAGGATACCTCTTTCCAAAACATGTCCCCTGGTCACTCCCAGTACATATGATTAAAGGAGCCCAAGGCACCTTGATTACATAGATCACACAGAGTTGTGATTTCTATTAAATGATGTTTTCTAGGTGGACGGTTTACCCTGTGTATGAGATTACAATGTATCAGCTGATGATTAGGATTGTTAGATGAACCCACTAAGTTCCTGATGAACTCAATTGGTGAGCCTCTTTAGCAGCTAGTTCCATGGACACACTGATTTCAATGTCCTTTGCCAAGGTCAGATGACTTTCAGTCAACAGTCTCTTTTGTGTAGCTTCACTCCGAAGCCCACATACTAGTCTGTCTCTAATGATGTCATTTAGAACAGCATTAAACTCAGTGTTCTGGTAGTTTCTTTAATGCAGCAGCAAACATAGTTACTGATTCTCCCTCTTCCTGATGTCTCCTGTGGAACCTGAACCTTTCAGCATTAACTAGTGGTTCTGGTGAAAAATGTCCTTTAAGTATCTCCACAATATCCCCATACGTCTTATTACCTGTTCTGTCTGGCTGTAGCAGGCTGCCTAGTAAATTAAATGTCTTTGGCCCCATTACACTAAAACATGGAGGCACAATGTTGTCCTCATCCATGTCATTTACAAGAACAAAATAATCAAACCGTTCTGTATATGAGCCCCACTGTTCATTACTTTTATCAAACTGTCCAATGTTTCCATCAATTCCAATAATTTTTTGTTTCTCAATAAGCTCCTGATTGTCAATCACTTCAATATTGTCCTCAACCACAACAATATTGTCCTCAGTCACGTGATCTTCATTCACTTCACTCACTGACGTTTCCTCCTAAGTTCGCTCATTTAGCAGTTTTAATTAAAAGGTTTGTCTTCACAGTTGACGATGTTAACTCCTGTGGTGGAAAAAGTACCCAATTGTCATCCTTGAGTAAAAGTAAAGATACCTTAACAGAAAATGACTCAACTAAAAGTGAAAGT
>NW_028167135.1:0-65000 GCF_964263955.1 Coregonus lavaretus | reverse complement strand
GACTAGACAGCGTGACAGCCTGCAAAGAGTCAAATCATATTAAAACCACACTGCTATTCTTTGGTGGTGAAAATAGTGGCAGTATATTTTTTTTCAACATATTCAGATACACCAGTGTCCTGAAACATGCCATATCTATTCATAAATTAATGTATCATTATTATAAATGACAAATTATCAATGTATTGCTTGTAGATGTATAGTACAAATATTTGAGTAGACTGACCAGAGCAGTTTAAAAAGCAGTATCAGTCAAAAGACAGACAGTGAGGTATCAGATTTAGATTGTATTGAGTATACAGTCCACACCATATCTATTTTGACAGTGAAGATAACATTTTAAATGTGGCTCTGTACTTCAGCATTTTGGATTTGAGATCAAATGTTTCATATGAGGTGACAGTATATAATGTCACCTTTTATTTGAGGGTATTTTAATACATATCTGTTTCACCGTTTAGAAATGAAAGCACTTTATGTATCTAGTCCCCCATTTGAAGAAGTCATAAGTATTCTGACCAATGCACTTATAGTGTATTAAAGTAGTCAAAAGTTTAGTATTTGGTCCCAAACTCGTTGGTTGCATTTGCAGGTTGTTTTGGTTGCGTTTTGGTTTACGTTTTGCCCGATAGTAACTGAATGGTGGATGATGACTGGAGTAATTTTCTGTCTAAGTGAGTAGATAACATGTTTCTAAACACTACTAAATTAATCCTAATGATGCCATGATTAAGAAAAATCATGAATGAATCATGAATAATAATGAGTGAGAAAGTTACAGAGGCTACAACAAAACATGCTAACCTCTCACCATTACCAATAACAGAGGGGGTATGATCCTTGTTCCTCTGTGTAACTTTCTCATTCATCAGCATTCACGATTCATTCATGATTATTCATAATCATGGTAGCATCCACATGAATGTAGAAGTGTTCAGAAACATCTTCTATTCTTACTGACAATACAAGTGAAGTGACTCCAAAATGACAGGACATTATTCACCATTCAGTTTCTATTGGGAAAAACATCATCCAAAACACAACCAAGACAAACTGCAAATGTTTTCAACACGTTTGTAGATTCACAAGCTTGATGTAATCACTGCAGGTAAGGAATATGGGACCAAATACTAAACTTTTGACTAAATTAATCCTAGTGTGTGTGTTTGTGTGTCCAGTGTGTGTGTGTGTCCAGTGAGTGTCCAGGTTATTTGTGTGTCCAGCGTGTGTGTGTGTGTGTCCAGTGTGTAAGTGTGTGTCCAGTGTGTGTGTGTGTGTGTCCAGGTTGTATGAGTGTCCAGTGTGTGTGTGTGTCAAATGTGTGTGCGTGTGTGTCCAGTGTGTGTCAAGTGTGTGTGTGTGTGTGTCCAGTGTGTGTGTCCAGTGTGTGTCAAGTGTGTGTGTGTGTGTGTGTGTCCAGTGTGTGAGTGTGTCCAGTGTGTGAGTGTGTCCAGTGTGTGTGAACCAAAACAAACTGCAAATGCATTCAAGTGCAAGTGAATATGTCCAAATTATTACAACTTTTTCAAATGGGAGAACTAGATACATAAAGTGCTTTCATTTCTAAACAGTAACACAGATATGTATGAAAATATCCTCAAATAAAAAGTGACATTATATACTGTCACCTAATATGAAACATTCTATCTCAAATCCAAAATGCTGGAGCATAGCGCCAAATTAAAAACTGTAAGCTTCACTGTCCAAACACATATGGTGTGGACTATGTGTGCCTGGTAAACACATGTGGATCTGGTGAACAGTTATCACTTGTTGACCAACTACAGGAATACTGACCTCAGAGTCTTCAGTTGACAGTGGGGATTCCCCAGTCCAGCAGAGAGCAGCTTCACTCCTGAATCCTTCAGGTCATTGTTACTCAGGTCCAGCTCTCTCAGGTTTGAGGGATTTGACTTCAGAGCTGAGACCAGAGAAGCACAGCCTTCCTCTGTGACTAGACAGCCTGACAGCCTGCAAAGAGTCAAATCATATTAAAACCACACTGCTATTCTTTGGTGGTGAAAATAGTGGCAATATATTTTTTCAACATTTTCATTCATACCAGTGTCCTGAAACCTGCCATATACAGTGGGGAAAAAAAGTATTTAGTCAGCCACCAATTGTGCAAGTTCTCCCACTTAAAAAGATGAGAGAGGCCTGTAATTTTCATCATAGGTACACGTCAACTATGACAGACAAAATGAGAAAAAAAAATCAAGAAAATCACATTGTAGGATTTTTAATGAATTTATTTGCAAATTATGGTGGAAAATAAGTATTTGGTCACCTACAAACAAGCAAGATTTCTGGCTCTCACAGACCTGTAACTTCTTCTTTAAGAGGCTCCTCTGTTCTCCACTCGTTACCTGTATTAATGGCACCTGTTTGAACTTGTTATCAGTATAAAAGACACCTGTCCACAACCTCAAACAGTCACACTCCAAACTCCACTATGGCCAAGACCAAAGAGCTGTCAAAGGACACCAGAAACAAAATTGTAGACCTGCACCAGGCTGGGAAGACTGAATCTGCAATAGGTAAGCAGCTTGGTTTGAAGAAATCAACTGTGGGAGCAATTATTAGGAAATGGAAGACATACAAGACCACTGATAATCTCCCTTGATCTGGGGCTCCACGCAAGATCTCACCCTGTGGGGTCAAAATGATCACAAGAACGGTGAGCAAAAATCCCAGAACCACACGGGGGGACCTAGTGAATGACCTGCAGAGAGCTGGGACCAAAGTAACAAAGCCTACCATCAGTAACACACTACGCTGCCAGGGACTCAAATCCTGCAGTACCAGACGTGTCCCCCTGCTTAAGCCAGTACATGTCCAGGCCCGTCTGAAGTTTGCTAGAGTGCATTTGGATGATCCAGAAGAGGATTGGGAGAATGTCAGATGAAACCAAAATAGAACTTTTTGGTAAAAACTCAACTCGTCGTGTTTGGAGGACAAAGAATGCTGAGTTGCATCCAAAGAACACCATACCTACTGTGAAGCATGGGGGTGGAAACATCATGCTTTGGGGCTGTTTTTCTGCAAAGGGACCAGGACGACTGATCCGTGTAAAGGAAAGAATGAATGGGGCCATGTATCATGAGATTTTGAGTGAAAACCTCCTTACATCAGCAAGGGCATTGAAGATGAAACGTGGCTGGGTCTTTCAGCATGACAATGATCCCAAACACACCGCCCGGGCAACGAAGGAGTGGCTTCGTAAGAAGCATTTCAAGGTCCTGGAGTGGCCTAGCCAGTCTCCAGATCTCAACCCCATAGAAAATCTTTGGCGGGAGTTGAAAGTCCGTATTGCCCAGCGACAGCCCCAAAACATCACTGCTCTAGAGGAGATCTGCATGGAGGAATGGGCCAAAATACCAGCAACAGTGTGTGAAAACCTTGTGAAGACTTACAGAAAACGTTTCACCTGTGTCATTGCCAACAAAGGGTATATAACAAAGTATTGAGAAACTTTTGTTATTGACCAAATACTTATTTTCCACCATAATTTGCAAATAAATTCATTAAAAATCCTACAATGTGATTTTCGGGATTTTTTTTCCTCATTTTCTCTGTCATAGTTGACGTGTACCTATGATGAAAATTACAGGCCTCTCTCATATTTTTAAGTGGGAGAACTTGCACAATTGGTGGCTGACTAAATACTTTTTTTCCCCACTGTATATATACATCATTATTAGAAAAAATGATAATATTGTGTGTAGAGAGAAAAATGTATAGTACGAATATTTGAGTTGACTGACCAGACCAGTTTAAAAAGCAGTATCAGTCAAAAGACAGACAGTGAGGTATCAGATTTAGATTGTATTGAGTATACAGTCCACACCATATCTATTTTGACAGTGAAGCTAACATTTTAAATGTGGCTCTATACTCCAGCATTTTGGATTTGAGATAAAATGTTTCATATGAGGTGACAGTATATAATGTCACCTTTTATTTGAGGGTATTTTCATACATATCTGTTCCACCGTTTAGAAATGAAAGCACTTTATGTATCTAGTCCCCCTATTTGAAGAAGTCATAAGTATTCTGACCAATGCACTTATAGTGTATTAAAGTAGTCAAAAGTTGAGTATTTGGTCCCAAACTCGTTGGTTGCATTTGCAGTTTGTTTTGGTTGTGTTTTGGGTTATGTTTTGTCCAATAGTAACTGAATGGTGGATGATGACTGGAGTAATTTTCTGTCTAAGTGAGTAGATAACATGTTTCTAAACACTACTAAATTAATCCTGATGATGACATGATTAAGACAAATCATGAATGAATCATGAATAATAATGAATGAGAAAGTTACAGAGGCTACAACAAAACATGCTAACCTCTCACCATTAACATCTAATAAAAGGTGACATTCTGTACTGTTGCCTAATATGAAACATTATATCTCAAATCCAAAATGCTGGAGCATAGCGCCAAATGTAAAACTGTAAGCTTCACTGTCCAAACACATATGGTGTGGACTATGTGTGCCTGGTAAACACATGTGGATCTGGTGAACAGTTATCACTTGTTGACCAACTACAGGAATACTGACCTCAGAGTCTCCAGCTTACAGTGGGGATTCCCCAGTCCAGCAGAGAGCAGCTTCACTCCTGAATCCTTCAGGTCATTGTTACTCAGATCCAGCTCTCTCAGGTGTGAGGGGTTTGACTTCAGAGCCGAGACCAGAGAAGCACAGCCTTCCTCTGTGACTAGACAGCGTGACAGCCTGCAAAGAGTCAAATCATATTAAAACCACACTGCTGTTCTTTGGTGGTGAAAATAGTGGCAGTATATTTTTTCAACATATTCAGATATATCAGTGTCCTGAAACCTGCCATATCTATTCATAAATTAATGTATCATTATTAGAAATTATCAAAGTATTGCTTGTAGAGAGACAAATATAAAAGTACAAATATTTGAGTAGACTGACCAGAGCAGTTTAAAAAGCAGTATCAGTCAAAAGACAGACAGTGAGGTATCAGATTTAGATTTTATTGAGTATACAGTCCACACCATATCTATTTTGACAGTGAAGCTAACATTTTAAATGTGGCTCTATACTCCAGCATTTTGGATTTGAGATCAAATGTTTCATATGAGGTGACAGTATATAATGTCACCTTTTATTTGAGGGTATTTTCATACATATCTGTTTCACCATTTAGAAAAATAAAAGCACTTTGCCCATCTACTCCCCTATTTGAAGAAGTCATAAGTATTCTGACCAATTCACTTATAGTGTATTAAAGTTGTTCAAAGTTTAGTATTTTGTTCCAAACTCGTTGGTTGCATTTTCAGTTTGTTTTGGTTGTGTTTTGGGTTATGTTTTGCCCAATAGTAACTGAATGGTGGATGATGGCTGGAGTAATTTTATGTCTAAGTGAGTAGATAACATGTTTCTAAACACTACTAAATTAATCCTGATGATGACATGATTAAGAAGAATCATGAATGAATCATGAATAATAATGAATGAGAAAGTTACAGAGGCTACAACAAAACATGCTAACCTCTCACCATTACCAATAACAGAGGGGGTATGATCCTTGTTCCTCTGTAACTTTCTCATTCATCATCATTCACGATTCATTCATGATTATTCATAATCATAGTAGCATCCACATGAATGTAGAAGTGTTCAGAAACATCTTCTATTCTTACTGACAATACAAGTGAAGTGACTCCAAAATGACAGGACATCATCCACCATTCAGTTTCTATTGGGAAAAACATCATCCAAAACACAACCAAAACAAACTGCAAATGTATTCAACAAGTTTGTAGAATCACAAGCTTGATGTAATCACTGCAGGCAAAGAATATTGGACCAAATACTAAACTTTTGACTAAATTAATCCTAGTGTGTGTGTTTGTGTGTCCAGTGTGTGCCTGTGTCCAGTGTGTGTGTGTACAGTGTGTGTGTCCAGCGTGTGTGTGTGTCCAGTGTGTGTGTGTGTGTGTCCAGGTTGTTTGTGTGTCCAATGTGTGTCCAGTGTGTTTGTGCGTCCGGTGTGTGTGTGTCCAGGTTGTGTGAGTGTCCAGTGTGTGTGTGTGTGTCAAATGTGTGTGCGTGTGTGTCCCGTGTGTGTCAAGTGTGTGTGTGTGTGTGTGTCCAGTGTGTGTGTGCGTCCGGTGTGTGAGTGTGTCCAGTGTGTGTGAACCAAAACAAACTGCAAATGTATTCAACAAGTTTGTAGAATCACAAGCGTGATGCAATCACTGCAGGTTAGGAATATGGGACCAAATACTAAACTTATGACTACTTTAATACAATATATGAATATGTCCAAATTATTACGTCTTTTCAAATTGGAGAACTGGACACATAAAGTGCTTTCATTTCTAAACAGTAACACAGATATGTATGAAAATACCCTCAAATAAAAGGTGACATTATATACTGTCACCTAATATGAAACATTCTATCTCAAATCCAAATTGCTGGAGCATAGCACCAAATGTAAAACTGTAAGCTTCACTGTCCAAACACATATTGTGTGGACTATGTGTGCCTGGTAAACACATGTGGATCTGGTGAACAGTTATCACTTGTTGACCAACTACAGGAATACTGACCTCAGAGTCTCCAGTTCACAGTGGGGATCCTCCAGTCCAGCAGAGAGCAGTCTGACTCCTGAGTCTCCTGGGTGATTGTAGCTCAGGTCCAGCTCTCTCAGGTGTGAGGGGTTTGACCTCAGAGCTGAGACCAGAGAAGCACAGCCTTCCTCTGTGACTAGACAGCCTGATAGCCTGCAAAGAGTCAAATCATATTAAAACCACACTGCTATTCTTTGGTGGTGAAAATAGTGGCAGTATATTTTTTCAACATATTCAGATATATCAGTGTCCTGAAACCTGACATATCTATTCATAAATGAATGTATCATTATTTGAAATTATCAAATTATTGCTTGTAGATAGAAAAATGTATTGTACAAATATTTGAGTAGACTGACCAGAACATTTTAAAAAGCAGTATCAGTCAAAAGACAGACAGTGAGGTATCAGATTTAGATTGTATTGAGTATACAGTCCACGCCATATCTAGTTTGACAGAGAAGCTAACATTTGAAATGAAAGGACTTTATGTATCTAGTCCCCCATTTGAAGAAGTCATAAGTATTCTGACCAATTCACTTATAGTGTATTAAAGTAGTCAAAAGTTTAGTATTTGGTCCCAAACTCGTTGGTTGGATTTGCAGTTTGTTTTGGTTGTGTTTTGGGTTATGTTTTGCCCAATAGTAACTGAATGGTGGATGATGACTGGAGTAATTTTCTGTCTAAGTGAGTAGATAACATGTTTCTAAACACTTCTAAATTAATCCTGATAATGCCATGATTAATAAAAATCATTAATGAATCATGAACAATTATGAATGAGAAAGTTACAGAGGCTACAACAAAACATGCTAACCTCTCACCATTACCAATAACAGAGGGGGTATGATCCTTGTTCCTCTGTAACTTTCTCATTCATCATCATTCACGATTCATTCATGATTATTCATAGTCATGGTAGCATCCACATGAATGTAAAAGTGTTCAGAAACATCTTCTATTCTTACTGACAATACAAGTGAAGCGACTCCAAAATGACAGGACATTATTCACCGTTCAGTTTCTATTGGGAAAAACATCATCCAAAACGCAACCAAGACAAACTGCAAATGCATTCAACAAGTTTGTAGAATCACAAGCTTGATGTAATCACTGCAGGTTAGGAATATGGGACCAAATACTAAACTTTTGACTAAATTAATCCTAGTGTGTGTGTGTTTGTGTGTCCAGTGTGTGCCTGTGTCCAGTGTGTGTGTGTACAGTGTGTGTGTCCAGCGTGTGTGTGTGTCCAGTGTGTGTGTGTGTGTGTGTCCAGGTTGTTTGTGTGTCCAATGTGTGTGTCCAGTGTGTGTGTGCGTCCGGTAGGTGTGTGTCCAGGTTGTGTGAGTGTCCAGTGTGTGTGTGTCAAATGTGTGTGCGTGTGTGTCCCGTGTGTGTCAAGTGTGTGTGTGTGTGTGTGTCCAGTGTGTGTGTGTCCAGTGTGTGAGTGTGTCCAGTGTGTGTGAACCAAAACAAACTGCAAATGTATTCAACAAGTTTGTAGAATCACAAGCTTGATGTAATCACTGTGGGTAAGGAATACGGGACCAAATACTAAACTTATGACTACTTTAATACAATATAAGTGAATATGTCCAAATTATTACGTCTTTTCAAATGGGAGAACTAGACACATAAAGTGCTTTCATTTCTAAACAGTAACACAGATATGTATGAAAATATCCTCAAATAAAAGGTGACATTATATACTGTCACCTAATATGAAACATTCTATCTCAAATCCAAATTGCTGGAGCATAGCACCAAATGTAAAACTGTAAGCTTCACTGTCCAAACACATATGGTGTGGACTATGTGTGCCTGGTAAACACATGTGGATCTGGTGAACAGTTATCACTTGTTGACCAACTACAGGAATACTGACCTCAGAGTCTCCAGTTTACAGTGGGGATTCCCCAGTCCAGCAGAGAGCGGCTTCACTCCTGAATCCTTCAGGTCATTGTTACTCAGGTCCAGCTCTCTCAGGTGTGAGGGGTTTGACCTCAGAGCTGAGACCAGAGAAGCACAGCCTTCCTCTGTGACTAGACAGCCTGACAGCCTGCAAAGAGTCAAATCATATTAAAACCACACTGCCATTCTTTGGTGGTGAAAATAGTGGCAGTATATTTTTTCAACATATTCAGATATATCAGTGTCCTGAAACCTGACATATCTATTCATAAATGAATGTATCATTATTTGAAATTATCAAAGTATTGCTTGTAGAGAGAAACATGTATAGTACAAATATTTGAGTAGACTGACCAGACCAGTTTAAAAAGCAGTATCAGTCAAAAGACAGACAGTGAGGTATCAGATTTAGATTGTATTGAGTATACAGTCCACACCATATCTATTTTGACAGATAAGCTAACATTTGAAATGAAAGCACTTTATGTATCTAGTCCCCCTATTTGAAGAAGTCAAAAGTATTCTGACCAATTCACTTCAAGTGTATTAAAGTAGTCAAAAGTTGAGTATTTGGTCCCAAACTCGTTGGTTGCATTTGCAGTTTGTTTTGGTTGTGTTTTGGGTTATGTTTTGCCCGATAGTAACTGAATGGTGGATGATGACTGGAGTAATTTTCTGTCTAAGTGAGTAGATAACATGTTTCTAAACACTACTAAATTAATCCTGATGATGCCATGATTAATAAAAATCATGAATGAATCATGAATAATTATGAATGAGAAAGTTACAGAGGCTACAACAAAACATGCTAACCTCTCACCATTACCAATAACAGAGGGGGTATGATCCTTGTTCCTCTGTGTAACTTTCTCATTCATCATCATTCACGATTCATTCATGATTATTCATAATCATGGTAGCATCCACATGAATGTAGAAGTGTTCAGAAACATATTCTATTCTTACTGACAATACAAGTGAAATGACTTCAAAATGACAGGAAATTATTCACCATTCAGTTTCTATTGGGAAAAACATCATCAAAAACACAACCAATACAAACTGCAAATGCATTCAACAAGTTTGTAGAATCACAAGCTTGATGTAATCACTGTGGGTAAGGAATATGGGACCAAATACTAAACTTATGACTACTTTAATACAATATAAGTGAATATGTCCAAATACTTATGACTTTTTCAAATGGGAGAACTAGATACATTAAGTGTTTTCATTTCTAAACAGTACAACAGGTATGCATGAAAATATCCTCAAATAAAAGGTGACATTTTGTACTGTCGCCTAATATGAAACATTCTATCTCAAATCCAAAATGCTGGAGCATAGCGCCAAATGTAAAACTGTAAGCTTCACTGTCCAAACACATATGGTGTGGACTATGTGTGCCTGGTAAACACATGTGGATCTGGTGAACAGTTATCACTTGTTGACCAACTACAGGAATACTGACCTCAGAGTCTCCAGTTTACAGTGGGGATTCCCCAGTCCAGCAGAGAGCAGCTTCACTCCTGAATCCTTCAGGTCATTGTTACTCAGATCCAGCTCTCTCAGGTTTGAGGGGTTTGAACTGAGAGCTGAGGCCAACGGTTCACAGGATGTGTCTGTGAGTTTACAGCCAGTGAGCCTGTCAACAGAGTAAATACCATGAGGGACAGGTTGTATTAAAATGTTCCATTTAGCTTTTCCTGCTTACACTGTTACCCCTGCACTAATAATGTGAACACTGTGTATAGATGTCTCAATGCTACAACTTTTCTGATCCGTTTGTATTACAGTTTTTTTAAGACTTTTCAGCTGATAGAAAGTTTAGTCAGCCAATGAAAATGTTGTTGTTCTTACATACAGTAAAGTTTGGTCTGAGGGATAGTCACATGAGTACTTACAGAGGCAGTCAGCCAATAAAAATGCTGCTGTAACTACAATGTATTTTGGTGTGGGATATTTCCATGAATACTTACAGAGCTTTCCTGCAGCCTCTCACAGCTGGGAGCAGTCTCCTACGACCCTCCTCTGATGTCTTGTATACCTTCGGGTCAAACACATCCAGAACCTCCTCTGATATCTGTAGCATGTAGGCCAGTGCTGAACACAGAGAAAGTGTGAGGTTTTTGGATCTCTTCTCTGACCTCAAGTACTCTTGGATTTCCTCCTGTACTGAATGGTCTTTCATCTCTATCAGACAGTGGAAGAGATTGATGCACCTCTCAGGGGAGATGTTCTTCCTCTGCATCACCTTAAGGGATCGGATTGTTTCCTGGACGCTGTCTGGACTGCTTTCTGTCTGTGTCACCAGACCTCGTAGGAGTTTCTGATTGGACTCCAGTGACATGCCATGAAGGAAGCGGACAAAGAGGTCCAGGTGTCCGTTCTTGCTCTCCAAGGCTTTATCCACGGTACTCTTCAGCAGCTCATGCAAGGTTAGCTCTTCAGATGCAGCTCTAGACTTTCTCTTGAGGAAGGGCTTCAGTGCATCCATGTTCTTGGTTGTGTAACAATGGTACATGTAGACAGCTGAGAGAAACTCCTGAATGCTCAGATGAACAAAGCAGTACACCACTCTCTGAAATAACACAGACTCTTCTTTAAAGATTTGTGTGCACACTCCTGAGTACACTGAGGCTTCTTTGACATCAATGCCACACTCTTTCAGGTCTTCTTCATAGAACATGAGATTACCCTTCTCCAGATTTTCAAACGCCAGCTTCCCCAGCTTCAGAAGAATTTCCTTATCTGACTCCATGAGCTCCTGTTGATCCATCTCATCTCTTCCATGATATTTCTGGTTCTTCAGGCTGGTCTGAATGAGCAGGAAGTTTATTGCCATCTCAGTCAGAGTCGTGGGCATCTCTCTCCTCTTGTCTGTACTCAACATGTGTTCAAGGACTATTGCAGAAATCCAACAGAACACTGGCATGTGGCACATGATGTGGAGGCTCCTTGATGTCTTTATGTGTGAGATGATTCTGCTGGCCAGGTCCTCATCACTGAATCTCTTCCTGAAGTACTCCTCCTTCTGTGGGTCATTGAACCCTCGTACCTCTGTCACCTGGTCAACACACTTAGGGGGGATCTGATTGGTTGCTGCTGGTCGGGAGGTTATCCATAGGAGAGCAGAGGGAAGCAGATTCCCCTTGATGAGGTTTGTCAGCAGAACATCGACAGACGATGTCTGGGTGACATCAGACACCTTTTCATTGTGCTGGAAATCCAATGGAAGTCTGCTTTCATCCAAACCATCAAAGATGAACATAGCTTTACAGGCAGGGAGTTTCTTTGCATTGCCTATGTCTAGTTCTGTGTGGAAGCCATTTAAAAGTCTGAGAAGACTGTACTGGAGATCTTTAATCAAGTTCAGCTCCCGGAAAGGAAGCACAAATATGATATCCACATCTTGGTTCGCCTTCTCTTCAGCCCAGTCTAGGATGAACTTCTGCACAGAGACTGTTTTTCCGATGCCAGCGATGCCCTTCGTCAGCACAGTTCTGATGCTTTTCTCTTGGCCTGGTAAGGGTTTAAAGATGTCATTGCAGTGGATTGCTGTGTCATGTGAGGTTGGTGTCCTGGATGCTGTCTCTAGCTGCCACACCTCATGTTCATTGTTAACCCCTTCACTCTCTCCTTCTGTGATGTAGAGCTCTGTGTAAATCCTGTTGAGGGGAGTTTGGTTCCCTGCTTTTTCCATGCCTTCTATCACACATGCATACCTCCTTTTCAGACTGTCTTTATGGTTTACTATAGCTCTCAGCAGGCTGTCATCCACTACAAGGGAAGAGGAAAAATGATGTGTATCAGAAACATTCATTGACAGGATGAAAAGTGGGCCTTCCACAACTACAGTAACTTCTATTATCTCATAATATTGTAGTTAACTACTGTAAATCATATTAAGGTATTGACTTGGCCCACGTGTGCAAGTGGTCTTACTGTTTTCAGAGCCTCTTGTTTTATTGGGTTGACTCAGCTGCTGTAGTACAGGACGTGTTCTGGATCTCTTTCTACACTGAGGACAGTCATAATCTCCTGAAGGAGCAGGTTTCTCCCAGTAACTGGTGATGCACTGTCTGCAGAACCTGTGTCCACAGGTGATAGAGACTGGATCCCTCAGCACCTGCTGACACACTGCACACCTGGACTGATCCTCTGGCAGAGTAGACCTTCCACTATAGAGATAAAGGAGAGAGAGATTGTAGATGTTAATACTGATCCTCTAACAGAGTAGACCTTCCACTACAGAGATAAAGGAGAGAGAGAGATTGTAGATGTTAATACTGATCCTCTAACAGAGTAGACCTTCCACTACAGAGATAAAGGAGAGAGAGATTGTAGATGTTAATACTGATCCTCTAACAGAGTAGACCATAGGTCACTAACAGGCGGACCGCGGTCCGGATCCGGACCCAGAAGCCGTCCCATACGGACCCGGACCAAAACAAAAGATTATGAATTAAAACCTGACGGGGCGCTTCTATTTTAATATGCACAGCTTTTGTAGTCTTTACGGTACTCGTTTTGTGAATGAGGAAACTCACCGACCAATTGCATGTGAGTTAAGCGATCCCACGTGATACCACTCAGCCAATGAAGTCTTTGCATTCCTGGCGGTAAACATTGGGACTCTACAGTGCAGACAGATGAGAGTTTTAGAGGCAAGTTACCAAGGAAAAGAAAGTCGGATTAAAAAGATAGCGATATATGTAGAAAACAAAGGGAGCGAAAACAGACGAATGAGACGGAGAAAGGGAACGAAACAGACGAGTGAGAAACAGACGAATGAGACGGAGAAAGGGAGAGATACAGACGAGTGTGCCGGAGAAAGCTGAGGAAAATACGAGTGAGACGGAGAAAGTTGACGAAAATATGAGTGAGACAGAGAAAGGGAGCGAAACAGACGAGTGAGGCAGAAAAAGGGTAACAGTTAGAGAAAATAAGGAACAAATGGCACTCTCCAAAAAAAGAAAAGTGGACAATGAAAACAGAGCATTTAATCCAGAATGGACAGACTCCACCAGGATCCTGAGCAACACATTCACTGCCCAACAACGTGCTCTTGAGTGTTCCCTCAGAGTTTCTTGGATTTTGGGTAAACACAAAAAGCAATTTACAGATGGAGGGGTTGTCAAAGAATGCATGAGTGCAGTAGCTGAAACACTACTTGAGGGAAAACAAAAAAATGAGCTTTGTGATAAAATAAAGCAAATTCCCATGTCAGCATCATCTGCCACAAAGAAAAGTGAAATATTAACTCAGGATGTGCTAACCCAGCTAGATGAAGCCATGCATAAGGCACCATGTGTAGGCTTAGCTGTGGATGAGTCCACTGACATATGTGACAATGCTCAGCTGTTAGTGTTTGCCAGGTTTTTCAACACAGCCCAGAAAACATTCTGTGAAGACATGTTAGGTGTCACTCCCCTTCAGACCAGTACAAGAGGAGAGGATATCTACCTGGCCATTAAGGAGATGTTAACAAAAAGAGGAATAGAGCCAAAACAAGTGGTTTCAATAACCACAGATGGAGCCCCTTCTATGATAGGGAAAGAAAAAGGAGCTGTAGCAAGACTGAAAGGGGACAATCCTGAGCTTTTATCTTACCATTGCATCATTCATCAATCTGTCCTCTGTGCCTCCCTGTCAGATGAGCATGCTGAGGTGATGAATACAATGATGAAAATGATAAATTTTCTCAGGGCATCCTCTTCCTACCAGCATCGCATGCTTAGGGAATTCCTCAGAGAAGTTGATGCCAATGCTGATGATCTTTTGCTGCACAACAATGTGAGATGGCTCAGCAAAGGCAGGGTGCTAGAGCGCTTTTGGTCCATCAGGAGGGAATTAGCATCTTTTTTGGCAGAGCTAAGCAGTCAGAAGGCAACACAGTTTTCTCTCTTTTTAGAAAATGAGAAATGGATGGATAATGTGGCCTTTTTGGTTGACATCACGTCACATCTGAATGAACTGAATTTGAGGCTACAGGGCAAGGACAATTCAATTTGTGAACTGATGACAGCTGTTCGCTCCTTTCAGAGGAAACTTGAAGTGTTCAAGGAAGACCTGCAGGGAGACTGTGTACACTTCCCAGCAGTGCAGGAACAGGTTCAGGGACAGAGAGATTTGTCTTCTTTTGTTGATTTTATTGATAAGCTGATTGTAAACTTCAGCAACCGTTTTGACAGCTTCAGCTTTGGAGAGCAGCTCACCATGTTCATTCAGAACCCATTTCTGTTCACAGATGTCAGGGGGTTCTCAAAGGAAGTCACACAGCACTTTAAATGGGTAAATGCTGGGTCTCTCCAGATGCAATTGGTTGATCTCCAAGCAGATGTGGCCCTGAAAGAGCAGTTTGTAAGAACTGACCCTTCCACTTTCTGGTTCCAAATGGTCCCTGAGACTGCTTTCCCGGGTCTGAGGAAAGTAGCCCTATACATCTTGACCATGTTTGGCTCCACATACAACTGCGAGGCAGCTTTCTCCACAATGAACATAATTAAAACTAAATATCGTTCCAGGCTCACCAATGAGCACCTTCACATGTGTATGAGAATGGCCCTGACTCCATTCAAGCCCAGGTTTAAAATTCTGGCAAGACAGGCTAAAGCTCAATTCTCTCACTGAGCAAAAACATGGTGGAGTGGGATATGAGGGGAAGAAAGTGATACTCTAAAACTGTTCAATTGTTAAGATCTGTTGAGATTTATTATTTGTAAAATTGGTTGAGACTGTTGAGTCAAGATGTGAAACAGAAAAGGGGAAATTCAAACTTTTCCTCCCTTTATATTATTTTTCTGAAGTTAAGCACTTTTTTTGAAAATGCACAATTTTCACATTTTATTTATTTTCTCTTATTTTGACATGCAGCCCTAGTTTTATTTAGTTAATTAATGAGAGCACATTGTACATATCTACAGTCATACATATATGTTCAGTAGGGCTGCCCCTCTTAGTCGATTAGTCGACTAATCGGTCGTTTTGGTCTTAGTCGACTAAGATTTCTTTAGTCGATAAGTCATTTTTTATGCTTATTCATGCTTAATTACTCATTTCCAAGTAACTTATGAGAACATTTCTGGTGAACACGAGATTTAAAGTGGTGCTTTTGCAGGATTAATTTCGGAGAAACTCAGTTTTACAGATGGTTAATTAACTACATTTATATTGCGCTTTTCTAGTCTTGCATAGCTCTGTCGATTAAATCAACTAATCGATTAGTCGACAAACTCATATAAGTGTTAGTCGACTAAGAATTTCTTTAGTCGAGGACAACCCTAATGTTCAGTTCTATGTTTCGTGATAATAAATATTGTCAACAAGTTTTTGAATTGTACTGAATTAATTTGATTAGACGGTCAGTTATTGATTACATTCAGAACTACTAGGCTACTTAAATATATATACCACTAAATTGTTAGACATTATGATCTTCTGGACCTTTGCTTCAAAACATTTTCTCTAACTGGACCTTTTTTAAATTTTGTTGAATACCCCTGGAGTAGACCTTCCACTACAGAGATAAAGGAGAGAGAGATTGTAGATGTTAATACTGATCCTCTAACAGAGTAGACCTTCCACTACAGAGATAAAGGAGAGAGAGAGATTGTAGATGTTAATACTGATCATAGACAGACAGCTGGGAACAGAATACTCTGCTCTCTGAGTGGTAGTAGCCTCTGGAATGAATAACATGTCCACAGTGGTATTACTAAACTATATGAACTCAGAAGGTTGTAGAAACATGTCCACAGTGGTATTACTAAACTATATGAACTCAGAAGGTTGTAGAAACATGTCCACAGTGGTATTACTAAACAATATGAACTCAGAAGGTTGTAGAAACATGTCCACAGTGGTATTACTAAACTATATGAACTCAGAAGGTTGTAGAAACATGTCCACAGTGGTATTACTAAACTATATGAACTCAGAAGGTTGTAGAAACATGTCCACAGTGGTATTACTAAACTATATGAACTCAGAAGGTTGTAGAAACATGTCCACAGTGGTATTACTAAACAATATGAACTCAGATTGTAGAAATCTTCAAAAGTATAGAATGTACACACTAAGAAAAGAGGGTTCCGCAAGGGTTCTTTGGGAAGGGTGATGGTTCTATGTGGAACCATAATGACTCAAAGAACCCTTCAAGCCATTCAATGGTTCTTTGCAGTTCACAAAAAGGGTTATTTGCGTTTTAGTGATAATTAAAATGTAGGGGCAGTGGCTCATTAGAATATTTTGCGGAGTGGTTTGTTCAAAGCTCTTTTTGTGTAACAGTGAGTGAATGCCATTGATGTTTATCTAATGTGTTGTGTTATGCAATGACTGTTAATACACACAGTTATGTAGGACTATGGCCAGTGACGGTGTCTTGTGAACGACTCACGTATGGCCTTGTGTCAATTGAGAATGGTTGACTAAGTCAGTGGTTCTCAATTCTCTCCTCAGTGACGTAGTGATGTTATGTTTCATACTGAAGCTCCAAGACATGTGTTGAAATCGCTAAGCAGCTAACTTCGAATCAATGTGCCGATGCGTGTATCACTTTATCAGAAGTACGTCATCAATGATGTCCGAAGCTTCGTTTGATCACATGCTTTTTCAAACCGTGTGTTGCAAAATGCGAGATCCCACTGATTTCACCGTGGTTCTGATGCTTTCTTCGATTAAGCTGCTTTCATACACCGACCGCTACTGGATACCATACTTATACATTTAGTTAGGATTTTGTACAAATAATTTCACCTGACTGGTGTCTTAGCTGGTAGAGTAGGGAACTATGGAACATTTCAGGATGTGGGAGTAGGAGTTCGAATCCGGTTGAAGAGACACTATTCAGAAAATAGTTTTGTGAAACCACACTTTCTGCACTGTTGTTCAAATAATTGGTTTTTTTAGTATAGTATAAGCTTCTCTCTTAAACATCCTCAATAATGCCATAGATTCCATTTTTGAAAAATAGTCCACTTGAAGGCAGAAAACGAAGCATGATGTAAAGATGTGAACTGACTGTACGCTATTAAAGCCAACGACTTACCACCACAGAGTTTTGATAAAATCAGTGGAGAAAAAAATACCTCTATCTGATAATCACACATTGCTATTTATTGCTGACCAGCAGATGTCACTAATGTGCATTGTGTGAATGAATAAAGAAGCTCAGAGCAATTAACCTATTTGACACAATTGGTTGGAAAGCCTCATTGCTTCAGGAAGCTTTGTTTCCCCGTCACTACAGTGACCTGCAGCAGTTTGAGAGCTAGCACATCTGATTCAACCTGTCACGGCAGGTAGCCTAGCATTAAGAGCATTGGGCCAGTAACTGAAAGGCAGGTAGCCTAGCATTAAGAGCCAGTAACTGAAAGGCAGGTAGCCTAGCATTAAGAGCCAGTAACTGAAAGGCAGGTAGCCTAGCGTTAAGAGCCAGTAACTGAAAGGCAGGTAGCCTAGCATTAAGAGCCAGTAACTGAAAGGCAGGTAGCCTAGCGTTAAGAGCCAGTAACTGAAAGGCAGGTAGCCTAGCATTAAGAGCCAGTAACTGAAAGGCAGGTAGCCTAGCGTTAAGAGCCAGTAACTGAAAGGCAGGTAGCCTAGCATTAAGAGCCAGTAACTGAAAGGCAGGTAGCCTAGCATTAAGAGCCAGTAACTGAAAGGCAGGTAGCCTAGCGTTAAGAGCCAGTAACTGAAAGGCAGGTAGCCTAGCGTTAAGAGCCAGTAACTGAAAGGCAGGTAGCTTAGCATTAAGAGCCAGTAACTGAAAGGCAGGTAGCTTAGCATTAAGAGCCAGTAACTGAAAGGCAGGTAGCCTAGCATTAAGAGCCAGTAACTGAAAGGCAGGTAGCCTAGCATTAAGAGCCAGTAACTGAAAGGCAGGTAGCCTAGCATTAAGAGCCAGTAACTGAAAGGCAGGTAGCTTAGCATTAAGAGCCAGTAACTGAAAGGCAGGTAGCTTAGCATTAAGAGCCAGTAACTGAAAGGCAGGTAGCTTAGCATTAAGAGCCAGTAACTGAAAGGCAGGTAGCTTAGCATTAAGAGCCAGTAACTGAAAGGCAGGTAGCTTAGCATTAAGAGCCAGTAACTGAAAGGCAGGTAGCTTAGCATTAAGAGCCAGTAACTGAAAGGCAGGTAGCTTAGCATTAAGAGCCAGTAACTGAAAGGTCGCTGGTTCGAATCCCCGAGCCGACTAGGTGAAAAATCTGCCAATGTGCCCTTGAGCAAGGCACTTCACCCTAATTGCCCTATGTTGCTCTGCATAAGAGCGTCTGCTAAAATGTTAAATATAACACCTATGGAATTTTAACAATATAGTATGGCTAACCAGAATACAAAAAAAACCTGTAATGTAAAATTTAGATGGAGAACTCCTTCCTTCTGTCACTACAGATTTAGATGGATAACTCCTTCCTTCTGTCACTACAGATTTAGATGGATAACTAATTTGGGTAAAACAGCATTTCATTTCTTTGCACCTCACTTATGGAACAATCTTCAAAATACCGTACAGTTTGATGCATGGGGGCCTTTCGGTCAATTCAGATTGTTAGTAGAGGACCTCTTCACTGAGGAATGTGGTTGTTTTTTATCATGTTTTTTTTTGTATTTTTCTTTTTGTGTTTCCTCCTGCCTTGATTGTAGCATCTGTCTCTCTAACTTGTATTGTGTAATTGCTGTAATTACTTTTGTGTAATTGCTGTAATTCATTTTGTGTAATTGCTGTAATTACTTTTGTGCAATTGCTTTATTTCCTTGTATTGTGTAATTGCTGTAATTACTTTTATTGTGTAATTGCTGTAATTACTTGTAGTGTAATTGCTGTAATTACTTTTATTGTGTAATTGCTGTAATTACTTTTATTGTGTTCTTGCTTGGTCTTGTCATGCAGGTCTCCATTTAAAAAGACCTTGGTCTCAATCAGACTACCTTGCCTTAAATAAAGGTTAAAAGGTGCAATATGTAACTTTTTGGGTGACCCGACCAAATTCCTATAGAAATGTAAGATCTGGCATTCAAAGCAAGTCTAGGAAGCGGTAGATGTGTTCTATGTGCGCTATTTCTTTGCTTCCCGGTCTTAAGTTTCGGTTTTGCGTCTTTTAATTTCGGTTTTGTACACCAGTTGAAAATACAATATTTTTGTTTATGGAAAATATATTTCATATCGGTTTTGATGATACAATGATTCTCTACACTATACTTGCTTGTTTTGTCACATAAACTGAAATAACGTGAACAATTAGAATTTTAGCAACCAGCAACTGGCAGAGCGATTTTTGCAAAACATATGATGTTTTGATTTAGTATCAAGGCGATTGGATTTGTCTCGTTTCCACAAGAGCTACTGTATCTGTGTTATATCAATAAAATAATATGTATCTGTAACAACAAGGGCCATGACTGATATCTTGGTCGGCTATACTCGCTACAGCAGTAATGGTCAGATATGAACATGAACCAGCTTATTGAGATTGAACTAAATTGATTTTGCAGGGCAAGACATTTGGGGGGGGGGGGGGGGGGGGGGGGGAATAAATAAACCACTATGAAACAACATGTTAAAATATACACTGATTGGACAAAACACACAAAGCCCCCTCCTGCTTTACAGTATATACTCAGATACACAAAATACATACAGTGGGGAGAACAAGTATTTGATACACTGCCGATTTTGCAGGTTTTCCTACTTACAAAGCATGTAGAGGTCTGTAATTTTTATCATAGGTACACTTCAACTGTGAGAAAATCACATTGTATGATTTTTAAGTAATTAATTTGCATTTTATTGCATGACATAAGTATTTGATACATCAGAAAAGCAGAACTTAATATTTGGTACAGAAACCTTTGTTTGCAATTACAGAGATCATACGTTTCCTGTAGGTCTTGACCAGGTTTGCACACACTGCAGCAGGGATTTTGGCCCACTCCTCCATACAGACCTTCTCCAGATCCTTCAGGTTTCGGGGCTGTCGCTGGGCAATACGGACTTTCAGCTCCCTCAAAAGATTTTCTATTGGGTTCAGGTCTGGAGACTGGCTAGGCCACTCCAGGACCTTGAGATGCTTCTTACGGAGCCACTCCTTAGTTGCCCTGGCTGTGTGTTTCGGGTCGTTGTCATGCTGGAAGACCCAGCCATGACCCATCTTCAATGCTCTTACTGAGGGAATGAGGTTGTTGGCCAAGATCCGGTGCAGTCGTCCTGTCCCCTTTGCAGAAAAGCATCCCCAAAGAATGATGTTTCCACCTCCATGCTTCACGGTTGGGATGGTGTTCTTGGGGTTATACTCATCCTTCTTCTTCCTCCAAACACGGCGAGTGGAGTTTAGACCAAAAAGCTCTATTTTTGTCTCATCAGACCACATGACCTTCTCCCATTCCTCCTCTGGATCATCCAGATGGTAATTGGCAAACTTCAGTCGGGCCTGGACATGCGCTGGCTTGAGCAGGGGGACCTTGCGTGCGCTGCAGGATTTTAATCCATGATGGCGTAGTGTGTTACTGATGGTTTTCTTTGAGACTGTGGTCCCAGCTCTCTTCAGGTCATTGACCAGGTCCTGCCTTGTAGTTCTGGGCTGATCCCTCACCTTCCTCATGATCATTGATGCCCCACGAGGTGAGATCTTGCATGGAGCCCCAGACCGAGGGTGATTGACCGTCATCTTGAACTTCTTCCATTTTCTAATAATTGCGCCAACAGTTGTTGCCTTCTCACCAAGCTGCTTGCCTATTGTCCTGTAGCCCATCCCAGCCTTGTGCAGGTCTACAATTTTATCCCTGATGTCCTTACACAGCTCTCTGGTCTTGGCCATTGTGGAGAGGTTGGAGTCTGTTTGATTGAGTGTGTGGAGAGGTGTCTTTTATATAGGTAACGAGTTCAAACAGGTGCAGTTAATACAGGTAATGAGTGGAGAACAGGAGGGCTTCTTAAAGAAAAACTAAGAGGTCTGTGAGACCCGGAATTCTTACTGGTTGGTAGGTGATCAAATAATTATGTCATGCAATAAAATGCAAATTAATTATTTAAAAATCATACAATGTGATTTTCTGGATTTTTGTTTTAGATTCCGTCTCTCACAGTTGAAGTGTACCTATGATAAAAATTACAGACCTCTACATGCTTTGTAAGTAGGAACACCTGCAAAATCGGCAGTGTATCAAATACTTGTTCTCCCCACTGTATTTGTTCAGATCTTGAAGATTCTCCTCTTCAATAGTAATATAATCAATTCTTCCAGTAACTTACCTAGGGTCAAAGGTCACTGGTCCATCACTAAAATGTATAGGATGATCCATAGAGAAGTCACTCTTCATGGACAGATGACTGGGTACTGGAGAGACTGATCTCAGAGTTTGGTTGGAGATTCTGGAAAACATAATAAATCCCCATGAAACTACATTATAAAATATATAAAAACTATATTTCAAGAGATAAAATACATTACATGAAGCAATAAAATATATGCCATTACATAAAGCAAAAAACATACACTGAGTATACAAAACATTAAGAACACCTTCCTAATATTGAGTTGCACCTCCCCTCTCTTTTGCCCTCAGAACAGCCTCAACTCGTCGGGGCATGGACTCTACAAGGTGTCGAAAGCGTCCCACAGTGATGCTGGCCCATGTTGACTCCAATGCGTCCCACAGTTGTGTCAAAATGGCTGGATGTCCTTTGGGTAGTGGACCACTCTTGATACACACAGGAAACTTTTGAGCGTGAACAACCCAGCAGCGTTGCAGTTCTTGACAAAAACCTGTGTGCCTGGTACCTACTACCATACCCCGTTCAAAGACACTTAAATATTTTGTCTTGCCTATTCACCATCTGAATGGCACATTTACACAATCCATGTCTCAATTGTCTCAAGGCTTAAAAATCCTTCATTAACCTGTCTCCTCCCCTTCATCTACACTGATTGAAGTTGATTTAACAAGTTACATAAATAAGAGATCATATCTTTCACCTGGATTCACCTTATCAATCTGTCATGGAAAAAGCAGGTGTTCATAATGTTTTGTACACTCAGTGTATTAAAATATATGACATAAACAACTAATTATAAGCAGATGCTTTACAGTATATACTCAGATACACAAAATACATCTGGTTTCAGATCTAGAAGATTCTCCTCTTCAATAGCAATATCATCAATTCTGACCAGTAACTTACCTGGGGTCAAAGGTCACTGGTCCATCACTAAAATTTATAGGATAATCCATAGAGAAGTGACTCTTCATGGACAGATGACTGGGTACTGGAGAGACTGATCTCAGAGTTTGGTTGGAGATTCTGGAAAACATAATAAATCACCATGAAACTACATTTTAAAATATATCAAAACTATATTTCAAGAGATAAAATACATTACATAAAGCAATAAAATATATGCCATTACATAAAGCAAAAAGCATACACTGAGTATACAAAACATTAAGAACACCTTCCTAATATTGAGTTTCACCTCCCCTCTCTTTTGCCCTCAGAACAGCCTCAACTCGTTGGGGCATGGACTCTACAAGGTGTCGAAAGCGTCCCACAGGGATGCTGGCCCATGTTGACTCCAATTAGTCCCACAGTTGTGTCAAAATGGCTGGACATTTATTTTGGGTGGTGGACCATTCTTGAAGCACACAGGAAACTTTTGAGCGTGAAAAACCCAGCAGCGTTGCAGTTCTTGACAAAAACCTGTGTGCCTGGTACCTACTACCATACCCCGTTCAAAGACACTTAAATATTTTGTCTTGCCTATTCACCATCTGAATGGCACATTTACACAATCCATGTCTCAATTGTCTCAAGGCTTAAAAATCATTCATTAACCTCTCTCCTCCCCTTCATCTACACTGATTGAAGTTGATTTAACAACTTACATAAATAAGAGATCATATCTTTCACCTGGATTCACCTTATCAATCTATGTCATGGAAAAAGCAGGTGTTCATAATGTTTTGTACACTCAGTGTATTAAAATATATGACATAAACAAATAATTATAAGCAGATGCTTTACAGTATATACTCAGATACACAAAATACATCTGGTTTCAGATCTAGAAGATTCTCCTCTTCAATAGTAATATGATACATTTTTACCTGGGGTCAAAGGTCACTGGTCCATCACTAAAATGTATAGGATGATCCATAGAGAAGTGACTCTTCATGGACAGATGACTGGGTACTGGAGAGACTGATCTCAGAGTTTGGTTGGAGATTCTGGAAAACATAATAAATCACCATGAAACTACATTTTAAAATATATCAAAACTATATTTCAAGAGATAAAATACATTACATAAAGCAATAAAATATATGCCATTACATAAAGCAAAAAGCATACACTGAGTATACAAAACATTAAGAACACCTTCCTAATATTGAGTTTCACCTCCCCTCTCTTTTGCCCTCAGAACAGCCTCAACTCGTTGGGGCATGGACTCTACAAGGTGTCGAAAGCGTCCCACAGGGATGCTGGCCCATGTTGACTCCAATTAGTCCCACAGTTGTGTCAAAATGGCTGGACATTTATTTTGGGTGGTGGACCATTCTTGAAGCACACAGGAAACTTTTGAGCGTGAAAAACCCAGCAGCGTTGCAGTTCTTGACAAAAACCTGTGTGCCTGGTACCTACTACCATACCCCGTTCAAAGACACTTACATATTTTGTCTTGCCTATTCACCATCTGAATGGCACATTTACACAATCCATGTCTCAATTGTCTCAAGGCTTAAAAATCATTCATTAACCTCTCTCCTCCCCTTCATCTACACTGATTGAAGTTGATTTAACAACTTACATAAATAAGAGATCATATCTTTCACCTGGATTCACCTTATCAATCTATGTCATGGAAAAAGCAGGTGTTCATAATGTTTTGTACACTCAGTGTATTAAAATATATGACATAAACAAATAATTATAAGCAGATGCTTTACAGTATATACTCAGATACACAAAATACATCTGGTTTCAGATCTAGAAGATTCTCCTCTTCAATAGTAATATGATACATTTTTACCTGGGGTCAAAGGTCACTGGTCCATCACTAAAATGTATAGGATGATCCATAGAGAAGTGACTCTTCATGGACAGATGACTGGGTACTGGAGAGACTGATCTCAGAGTTTGGTTGGAGATTCTGGAAAACATAATAAATCCCCATGAAACTACATTTTAAAATATATCAAAACTATATCTCAATAGATAAAATACATTACATGAAGCAATAAAATATATGCCATTACATAAAGCAACAAACATACACTGAGTATACAAAACATTAAGAACACCTTCCTAATATTGAGTTGCACCTCCCCTCTCTTTTGCCCTCAGAACAGCCTCAACTCGTCGGGGCATGGACTCTACAAGGTGTCGAAAGCGTCCCACAGGGATGCTGGCCCATGTTGACTCCAGTGCGTCCCACAGTTGGGTCAAAATGGCTGGATGTCCTTTGGGTAGTGGACCATTCTTGATACACACAGGAAACTTTTGAGCGTGAAAAACCCAGCAGCGTTGCAGTTCTTGACAAAAACTTGTGTGCCTGGTATCTATTACCATACCCCGTTCAAAGGCACTTAAATCTTTTGTCTTGCCTATTCACCATCTGAATGGCACATTTACACAATCCATGTCTCAATTGTCTCAAGGCTTAAAAATGTTGTGTCAAAATGGCTGGATGTCCTTTGGGTAGTGGACCACTCTTGATACACACAGGAAACTTTTGAGCGTGAACAACCCAGCAGCATTGCAGTTCTTGACAAAAACCTGTGTGCCTGGTACCTACTACCATACCCCGTTCAAAGGCACTTAAATCTTTTGTTTAGCCTATTCACCATCTGAATGGCACATTTACACAATCCATGTCTCAATTGTCTCAAGGCTTAAAAATTATTCATTAACCTCTCTCCTCCCCTTCATCTACACTGATTGAAGTTGATTTAACAACTTACATAAATAAGAGATCATATCTTTCACCTGGATTCACCTTATCAATCTATGTCATGGAAAAAGCAGGTGTTCATAATGTTTTGTACACTCAGAATATTAAAATATATTACATAAACAAATAATTATAAGCAGATGCTTTACAGTATATACTCAGATACACAAAATACATCTGGTTTCAGATCTTGAAGATTCTCATCTTCAATAATAATATTATAAATTTTTACCTAGGGTCAAAGGTCACTGGTCCATCACTAAAATGTATAGGATGATCCATAGAGAAGTCACTCTTCATGGACAGATGACTGGGTACTGGAGAGACTGATCTCAGAGTTTGGTTGGAGATTCTGGAAAACATAATAAATCACCATGAAACTACATTTTAAAATATATCAAAACTATATTTCAAGAGATAAAATACATTACATAAAGCAATAAAATATATGCCATTACATAAAGCAAAAAGCATACACTGAGTATACAAAACATTAATAACACCTTCCTAATATTGAGTTTCACCTCCCCTCTCTTTTGCCCTCAGAACAGCCTCAACTCGTTGGGGCATGGACTCTACAAGGTGTCGAAAGAGTCCCACAGGGATGCTGGCCCATGTTGACTCCAATTAGTCCCACAGTTGTGTCAAAATGGCTGGACATTTATTTTGGGTGGTGGACCATTCTTGAAGCACACAGGAAACTTTTGAGCGTGAAAAACCCAGCAGCGTTGCAGTTCTTGACAAAAACCTGTGTGCCTGGTACCTACTACCATACCCCGTTCAAAGACACTTACATATTTTGTCTTGCCTATTCACCATCTGAATGGCACATTTACACAATCCATGTCTCAATTGTCTCAAGGCTTAAAAATCATTCATTAACCTCTCTCCTCCCCTTCATCTACACTGATTGAAGATGATTTAACAACTTACATAAATAAGAGATCACATCTTTCACCTGGATTCACCTTATCAATCTATGTCATGGAAAAAGCAGGTGTTCATAATGTTTTGTACACTCAGAATATTAAAATATATTACATAAACAATTATAAGCAGATGCTTTACAGTATATACTCAGATACACAAAATACATCTGGTTTCAGATCTAGAAGATTCTCCTCTTCAATAGTAATATGATACATTTTTACCTGGGTTCAAGGTCACTGGTCCATCACTAAAATGTATAGGATGATCCATAGAGAAGTCACTCTTCATGGACAGATGACTGGGTACTGGAGAGACTGATCTCAGAGTTTGGTTGGAGATTCTGGAAAACATAATAAATCACCATGAAACTACATTTTAAAATATATCAAAACTATATTTCAATAGATAAAATACATTACATGAAGCAATAAAATATATGCCATTACATAAAGCAAAAAACATACACTGAGTATACAAAACATTAAGAACACCTTCATAATATTGAGTTGCCCCCCCCCCCCCCCCTCCTTTTGCCCTCAGAACAGCATCAACTCGTCGGGGCATGGACTCTACAAGGTGTCGAAAGCGTCCCACAGGGATGCTGGCCCATGTTGACTCCTATGATTCCCACAGTTGGGTCAAGTTGGCTGGATGTCCTTTGGGTGGTGGACCATTCTTGAGACACACAGGAAACTGTTTAGCGCGAAAAGCCCAGCAGCGTTGCAGTTCTTGATACAAATCGGTGCGCCTGGCACTGATTGAAATGGATTTAACAAGTGACATCAATAAGAGATCATATCTTCACCTGGATTCACCTGTCAATCTATGTCATGGAAAAAGCAGGTGTTCATAATGTTTTGTACACTCAGTGTACATAAAGCATTAAATTATGTGACATTACACAAAGCATTTAAATATATGCCATTACATAAAGCAACAAACAAACAGTGTAAAAAACATTAAGAACACCCTCCTAATATTGAGTTGCAACCCCCCCCTACCAGTCTCCTCCCCTGCATCTACACTGACTGAAGTGGATTTAACAAGTGTAACTTACTTGTAACATGGTCACATTGGCCTCCTGATTCACTTCCTCATCTCAGTTCCACTTTAATCCTTAAGAGTCTATTCATGCACATACTTTATAATATGTCCATATATAGTTATAATCTGTTCTAGGAACATCTACCCAAAATATTACACCTTCTTTATTACTTCACCAAACATACACTACATGATCAAAAGTATGTGGACACCTGCTGGTCCAACATCTCATTACACCTGCTGGTCCAACATCTCATTACACCTCCTGGTGAAACATCTCATTACACCTACTGGTACAACATCTCATTACACCTGCTGGTCCAACATCTCATTACACCTGCTGGTCCAACATCTCATTACACCTACTGGTACAACATCTCATTACACCTACTGGTACAACATCTCATTACACCTACTGGTACAACATCTCATTACACCTGCTGGTCCAACATCTCATTACACCTGCTGGCCAACATCTCATTACACCTGCTGGTCCAACATCTCATTACACCTGCTGGCCAACATCTCATTACACCTGCTGGTCCAACATCTCATTACACCTGCTGGTCCAACATCTCATTACACCTGCTGGTCCAACATCTCATTACACCTGCTGGTCCAACATCTCATTACACCTGCTGGCCAACATCTCATTACACCTGCTGGTCCAACATCTCATTACACCTGCTGGTCCAACATCTCATTACACCTGCTGGTCCAACATCTCATTACACCTGCTGGCCAACATCTCATTACACCTGCTGGTCCAACATCTCATTACACCTGCTGGTCCAACATCTCATTACACCTGCTGGTCCAACATCTCATTACACCTGCTGGTCCAACATCTCATTACACCTGCTGGCCAACATCTCATTACACCTGCTGGTCCAACATCTCATTACACCTGCTGGTCCAACATCTCATTACACCTGCTGGCCAACATCTCATTACACTTGATGCTCCAACATCTCATTACACCTCCTGGTCCAACATCTCATTCCAAAATCATGGGCATTAATATGGAGTTGGTTCCCCCTTTGCTGCTATACCAGCCTCCACTTTTCTTAGAAGGCTTTCCACTAGATGTTGGAACATTGCTGCGGGGACTTGCTTCCATTCAGCAACAAGAGAATTAGTGAGGTCGGGCACTGATGTTGGGCGATTAGGCCTGGCTCGCAGTAGGCATTCCCAAGGTATTCCCAAGGTGTTCGATGGGGTTGAGGTCAGGGCTCTGTGCAGGCCAGTCAAGTTCTTCCAGTTCAAACCATTTCTGTATGGACCTTGCTTTGTGCACAGAATCGTCTAGAATGTCATTGTATGCGGTAGCGTTAAGATTTCCCTTCACTGGAACTAAGGGGCCTAGCCCGAACCACGAAAAACAGCCCCAGACCATTATTCCTCCTCCACCAAACTTTACAGTTGGCACTATGCATTAGGGCAGGTAGCGTTCTCCTGGCATCCGCCAAACCCAGATTTGTCAGTCGGACTGCCAGATGGTGAAGCGTGATTCATCACTCCAGAGAACGTGTTTCCACTGCTCCAGAGTCCAATGGCGGCGAGCTTGTTGGAAATGTTGCATCCTATGACCGTGCCACGTTGAAAGTCACTGAGCTCTTCAGTAAAGCTATTCTACTGCTAATGTTTGTCTATGGAGATTGCATGGCTGTGTGTTCGATTATATACACTTGTCAGCAACGGGTGCGACTGAAATAGCCGAATCCACTAATTTGATGGGGTGTCCACATACTTTTGTATATATAGTGTATGTGTAAAAATAAATACATATATACAGTACCAGTCAAAGGTTTGGACACAGCTACTCATTTAAGGGTTTTTCTTAATTTTTACTATTTTCTACATTGTAGAATAATAGTGAAGACATCAAAACTATGAAATAACACACATGGAATCATGTAGTAACCAAAAAAGTGTTAAACAAATCAAAAAATATTTTATATTTGAGATTCTTCAAAGTAGCCACCCTTTGCCTTGATGACAGCTTTGCACACTCTTGAGCAATTTCCAAACGCCTGAAGGTACCACGTTCATCTGTACAAACAATGTATAAACACCATGGGACCACGCAGCCGTCATACCGCTCAGGAAGGAGACGCGTTCTGTCTCCTAGAGATGAACGTACTTTGGTGCGAAAAGTGAAAATCAATCCCAGAACAACAGCAAAGGACTTGATGCTGGAGGAAACACGTACAAAAGTATCTATATCCACAGTAAAACGAGTCCTATATCGACATAACCTGAAAGGCCGCTCAGCAAGGAAGAAGCCACTGCTCCAAAACCACCATAAAAAAGCCAGACTACGGTTTGCAACTGCACATGGGGACGAAGATCATACTTTTTGGAGAAATGTCCTCTGGTCTGATGAAACAAAAATAGAACTGTTTGGCCATAATGACCATCGTTATGTTTGGAGGAAAAAGGGGGTTGATTGCAAGCCGAAGAACACCATCCCAACCGTGAAGCACGGGGGTGGCAGCATCATGCTGTGGGGGTGCTTTGCTGCAGGAGGGACTGGTGCACTTCACAAAATAGATGGCATCATGAGGAAGGAAAATTATTGGATATATTGAAGCAACATCTCAAGACATCAGTCAGGAAGTTAAAGCTTGGTCACAAATGGGTCTTCCAAATGGACAATGACCCCAAGCATACTTCCAAAGTTGTGGCAAAATGGCTTAAGGACAACAAAGTCAAGGTATTGGAGTGGCCATCATAAAGCCCTGACCTCAATCCTATAGAAAATTTGTGGGCAGAACTGAAAAAGCGTGTGCGAGCAAGGAGGCCTACAAACCTGACTCAGTTACACCAGCTCTGTCAGGAGGAATGGGCCAAAATTCACCCAACTTATTGTGGGAAGCTTGTGGAAGGCTACCCGAAACGTTTGACCCAAGTTAAACAATTTAAAGGCAACGCTACCAAATACTAATTGAGTGTATGTAAACTTTTGACCCACTGGGAATGTGATGAAAGACATTTCACATTCTTAAAATAAAGTGGTGATCCTAACTGACCTAAGACAGGGAATTCTTACTAGGATTAAATGTCAGGAATTGTGAAAAACTGAGTTTAAATGTATTTGGCTAAGGTGTATGTAAACTTCTGACTTCAACTGTAGATTGTAATATGTATTTTTCTGGCTTGTCTTCCCCAGTGATTTGACCCACGCACTCCTACTGCTTATTATGTGACTTGTTAAGCGCATTTCTACTCCTGAAACTTTTCAGGCTTGCCATAACAAAGGGGTTGAATACTTACTGATTCAAGACATTTCAGCTTTTCATTTTTAATTACATTTGTAAAGACTTCGTAAAACATAATTCCATTTTGACATTATGGGGTATTGTGTGTAGGCCAGTGACCAAATACATCTGAATTGTATGCATTTTAAATTCAGGCTTTAAAATAACAAAATGTGGAAAAAGTCAAGGGGTGTGAATACTTTCTGAAGGCACTTTATATACCTAAAATCCGGCAAATTGAGAGCTCTCTACTAAAGTTTTACAAACAATAAAAACCTTGGCGCGCCCGAAAATATTATTAAAAAGTTTGGTCCTTGGACACAGAGGGGTTAAACACTAAAGTTACCGTCCATCTAGTGAAGAGAGGAGAACCGGACAGAGGGAGCGTAGGCCAGCATCCGTCAACGAGAGAGGGAGAAGCCCTCCACGGTATTTAACAGGTGGAAGAAACAACCCGGGAGCTCCATCGGTCCACAAGAAATGCAGGCAGCCGGTGTTGATGTAGTGGTAGCTAGGATAACTAGCATGCTGCTGGTAGACTAGTTAGCTTAGCTAGCTGTACCGACTAGCTTGGATAGCTAGCAGGTCGTTCGTCTGTCCCTCGAGGATGATGACGAATCCGGTGAACCACACAATTAAACAAGACTAGCGAGTGAAAAGGACCTGGCAACACTCATTCTGTCACTGACCATTACGCAAAAAGCAAATTGAACAATAAACTTCGGTGTCTCAACACTGTAACGAACTCCGTCGTTATTCCCCAAGATCACCTCAGCCCACTCAGCGAGTAACTAGACAATATGCTTGGCGCCAAACCGTACGTGGACGCGGACAGTTCTGTACGGGGACGCGGACAGTTCCAGAACGCGGACATGAGCAGAGCCACACAATAAACTAAACCCAGTCTTTAAAGTCGGGTACATTAGTAATATTCTTTTTTTATTATGTCAAACAAAAATTATTCGTTTTTTAAAACAATATTTTGAGATCTGGGCACGTATCCAAAAAGTGTCTCAGAGTAGAAAATTGGTCCTCTCTCTCCCCAGACAGACTAATTTTAGACCACTAACCCCTAAACAGAGATACAGCATGTTGGTTGTGGTTAACACAGTGACAAATAATTCTTGAATGTACATCTGCCGCACTCTCAGAGAAATAAGTAGCACTGCTAGGTTTTACACAGTCAAATGTAACAAATAACTACATTTTTTATAAAGAACTGTACACATGATACATTTGTAACATCAATATAAAAAATTGTTTAAAAAAATAAATCCAGTAATATGAGATCTGTATGTAAAACATTTACCTTTGAATTTAGCAGATGTTTTTGTCCAGGGCCTGGTATCCCAAAAGCATCTTAAGGCTAAGTTAATCGTTAGAACCTTCGTAGGCGCATTGTTAAATCTCTGAGCTGTTTCCCAAAACCATCGTTATTAACGTTGCACTTGAAAACGCTCATATTCTAACACCTGCCTCAGACCACTTGTAGAACAGCTGAGTGCGTCGATAGATGCTTTTTTGCCCTCCCGCGTCACTTTATACACAGAAGATCTCCGCTAAACATAGAATCACATGGTTTATCCGTCTCTTTGTGACCGCAGATAAATTCAGAACAAAGTTGACTACAAATACAAAGTTGCAAATGTCTTTGCAATTGATGCAAACAAGCGACGTATAAAATTATGCTTAGTTCAAATTGATTAGTTCAAATTGACAGATTAATTTATTTAACTAATTTTGAGGTAGGAAGTGCTTCTGTTACCAAGTAACCTGCTGGAATAGGCTACTGAGGATGGGGTCGTAATTTCAATCACTGAATCAAATATTAATAATATGGATATGAACTGATTAGGACAATGCTTGTCAACAACAGCCAGGTAATTTCTTTTTTACCGGTTGCCTAATCTCTCTCTCTCTCTCTCTTACCTGTTGCCTTCTCTCTCTCTCTCTCTCTCTCTCTCTCTCTCTCTCTCTCTCTCTCTCTCTTACCTGTTGCCTTTCTCTCTCTCTCTATCTCTCTCTCTCACACACACACACACACACACACACACACACACACACACACACACACACACACACACACACACACACCTGCTGTCTCAACCTCTGAATGCTCGACTATGAAAAGCCAACTGACATTTACTCCGGAGATGCTGACCTGTTGCACCCTCTATAACCACTGTGATTATTATTTGACCCTTGCTGGTCGTCTATGAACATTTGAATATTTTGAAGAACGATCTGGCCTTAATGGCCATGTACTGTTATAATCTCCCACCAGCACAGCCAGAAGAGGACTGGCCACCCCTCAGAGCCTGGTTCCTCTCTAGGTTTCTTCCTAGGTTCCTGCCTTTCTAGGGAGTTTTTCCTAGCCACAGTGCTTCAACATCCGAACATGCGCTGTTCGGCACGAGATGACCGTTAGAGCCAATGACCTTCAAATCAAATTGTATTTCTCACATGCGCTGAATACAACAGGTGTACACTTTACCGTGAAATGCTTACTAACGAGCCCTTTCCCAACAATGCAGTTAAAAACAAAGAAAAAGTAAATAGTAACACAATGAAATAATAATAATGAGGCTATAAGGAGTACCAGTACTGAGTCAATGTGCAGGGGTACCAGGTAGTTGAGGTAATAACTAGACTATATACAAGGAGTACCAGTACTGAGTCAATGTGCAGGGGTACCAGGTAGTTGAGGTAATAACTAGACTATATACAAGGAGTACTAGTACTGAGTCAATGTCCAGGGGTACCAGGTAGTTGAGGTAATAACTAGACTATATACAAGGAGTACCAGTACTGAGTCAATGTGCAGGGGTACCAGGTAGTTGAGGTAATAACTAGACTATATACAAGGAGTACCAGTACTGAGTCAATGTGCAGGGGTACCAGGTAGTTGCGGTAATAACTAGACTATATACAAGGAGTACCAGTACTGAGTCAATGTGCAGGGGTACCAGGTAGTTGAGGTAATATGTACATGTAGGTAGGTGTAAAAGTGACTCGGCAATCAGGATAGAGATTACATCTCCTCATCCAGGGAGTGCACACACACACACTCACTCACTGACACACACACACACACACACACACACACAAACACACACACACACAAACACACACACACACAAACACACACACACACACACACACACACACACACACACAAACACACACACACACACACACACACACACAAACACAAACACACACACACACACACACACACACACACACACACAGGGAGGGAATGTAGTGTTTGTTTAATATTGTTTCAGGACAATGAAAATTGAAAAAAGTATTAGTCTATGGATTTTGAAAACAACAAAAATAAATGGGAAAATGGGAGAGGAGAAATGACTGGAGACAGTGTTGTTTAACCCACTGACCATGACCCATGAGTTCTTCTTACCTTTGTTCAGTATAAAAGTCTCCCTCTCTAAACTTTATAGGACGATCCATAGACTCGTCATTCTTCATGAACACACAGCTGGGTACAGGGGAGGCTGGTCTCTCCTGCTTGATTGGGCTTCAACACAACAGAGACAAACATTACATCTCTCATCTACTCTGAGCTCAGATGGGGAAACAAGAGTTTCATTCCAAAACGCTATACAGTGGGGGAAAAAAGTATTTAGTCAGCCACCAATTGTGCAAGTTCTCCCACTTAAAAAGATGAGAGAGGCCTGTACTTTTCATCATAGGTACACGTCAACTATGACAGACAAAATGAGGGAAAAAAATCCAGAAAATCACATTGTAGGATTTTTTATGAATTTATTTGCAAATTATGGTGGAAAATAAGTATTTGGTCAATAACAAAAGTGTCTCAATACTTTGTTATATACCCTTTGTTGGCAATGACACAGGTCAAACGTTTTCTGTAAGTACGAACATTACATTCCAACTAAACAATGGTTTTAAATCACATCTAAAATCTAATCTCCTATATAGCGTTTTGGAATATAAATTCTTAAACAATATTGTCAGCTCACCTTTTAGTTTTGGTGTCATGTTCCCCAGAGAGACTCATTTTAGAGGCAGGGCCCCCCTCCTCTCTCTCCCCAGAGAGACTCATTTTAGAGGCAGGGCCCCCCTCCTCTCTCTCCCCAGAGAGACTCATTTTAGAGGCAGGGACCCCCTCCTCTCTCTCCCCAGAGAGACTCATTTTAGAGGCAGGGCCCCCCTCCTCTCTCTCCCCAGAGAGACTCATTTTAGAGCACTGACCCCTAAACAGAGATGCAGCATGTTTATTGTTCTCTTTTATTCATGACCTCTTAGAAATAAAACAGTTTACTAACAGACACATCCAAACAGTCAGGTGATTTAATGCAATGACCTTTTCTAGCCCAATGACTACGCAAAACCCACCAACAAGGCCTGAAAACTAGGCCAAAACATAGACCCTGATAGGCCTACATCTTATTTCAGATAGCCTCCAGTAGCCTGGACAAGATGTAGGCAAGATGTAAGCTGAACGATTTAGCAGCTTGCTTAGTTCAAGTAGACAGATTAATTAATTTAACATGAATAGCAAGACGATGTTGAGGTAGGAAGTGCTTCTGTTGCCCAGTAGCCTGCTGGAATAGGCTACTGAGGATGGGGTCGTAATTTCAATCAATGAATGAAATATTAATAATATGGATATGAACTGAATAGGTCCATGCTTGTCAACAACAGCCAGGTTATTTTTATACCTGTAGTTGAGATAGAACTGTGACCATGGTGACACTTGATAACTTCCAATTGAATTAACTAAACACGGCCATTATTAATTACATAATAACACAAGGCTACAACAACAATAAACTGAAGTTAAAGGCTATTTATTACATCTGTTTGCCAGCTCCAGGTTGGCTACACAAGTGGCACAAAATGATTTGCAACGACTCCAGTCATTTCAACATATTTATAGTATAAAATGGCAGGCTACAGTAGCCTAGACAGGCATAACAATTAATAGGCTACTTGATGGCCAACAGATCTATCATTCTCCACATTTAATGTCAGTTTCATTGTGGAGTTTTTCTCATAACAGAAGCACATGTTGGAGTTCCATAACTTCCATTTTCAAAATGTCAAATTTCCACTCGCGAAACCCAAGAACTGAGTGTAAAAACCTTCGCATGATATGGTTTTCCATAAGCAAAGTCGACATTAACCCATAAGAAAATGCATCAAATTCCCTTTCAGGATCCATATTTTGGTATTTTTAAGGTAAATGATGAAGACAGCTGTCTATCGAAACATTGTTTATCAGGTTATTACACTATTTCATCTGAGCTCATAGAGTGAGACTCTCCTTTTCTTTTACAAGTGTTCTCCTCTGTTACCCAGCACCTCTCCTAAACAGGTGTTCTACTCTGTTACCCAGCACCTCTCCTAAACAGGTGTTCTACTCTGTTAGCCAGCACCTCTCCTAAACAGGTGTTTACATTTTTTTTTCTACTCTGCTAGCCAGCACCTCTCCTAAACAGGTGTTCTACTCTGTTACCCAGCACCTCTCCTAAACAGGTGTTCTCCTCTGTTACCCAGCACCTCTCCTAAACAGGTGTTCTCCTCTGTTACCCAGCACCTCTCCTAAACAGGTGTTCTACTCTGTTATCCAGCACCTCTCCTAAACAGGTGTTCTACTCTGCTAGCCAGCACCTCTCCTAAACAGGTGTTCTCCTCTGTTAGCCAGCACCTCTCCTAAACAGGTGTTCTACTCTGCTAGCCAGCACCTCTCCTAAACAGGTGTTCTCCTCTGTTAGCCAGCACCTCTCCTAAACAGGTGTTCTACTCCGCTAGCCAGCACCTCTCCTAAACAGGTGTTCTACTCCGCTAGCCAGCACCTCTCCTAAACAGGTGTTCTACTCTGCTAGCCAGCACCTCTCCTAAACAGGTGTTCTACTCTGCTAGCCAGCACCTCTCCTAAACAGGTGTTCTCCTCTGTTAGCCAGCACCTCTCCTAAACAGGTGTTCTACTCTGCTAGCCAGCACCTCTCCTAAACAGGTGTTCTACTCTGCTAGCCAGCACCTCTCCTAAACAGGTGTTCTACTCTGTTATCCAGCACCTCTCCTAAACAGGTGTTCTACTCTGCTACCCAGCACCTCTCCTAAACAGGTGTTCTACTCTGCTAGCCAGCACCTCTCCTAAACAGGTGTTCTACTCTGCTAGCCAGCACCTCTCCTAAACAGGTGTTCTACTCTGCTAGCCAGCACCTCTCCTAAACAGGTGTTCTACTCCGCTACCCAGCACCTCTCCTAAACAGGTGTTCTACTCTGTTATCCAGCACCTCTCCTAAACAGGTGTTCTACTCTGCTAGCCAGCACCTCTCCTAAACAGGTGTGTGTTTCTTTTGCCTCCAGTTTAAGGTAAAGGACACCTGACTTTATATTTAAAGCCTTTTGGAATCCACATTTTCCACTAAATAAGAAGTTATATTTCCTGGGGCCAGAAAAGGCTCTGCATGGTAGGAATGGCCCAGCAGCACTCCAACACTAGTTTGGTGAATTCCAAATGTTCCCTTTATTCTAGATTATTAACCTGAAATACTCACTTTACTTTCAAACTGCGTTGCAGTTTAGAGATTAAACTATGAGCTGCTCTGTCATCTCAAAATGGCCCCTGTACAGATACTTTGTTATTTTCAGTTTCAACTGCAGTCATGGCCTCACCCCTTTATATACCAATAGTAACCAGAGGGTGGCGCTAACAGTCAGTTGCATGTGATTGCAGTGACTCCTGACATTGTGCCAAAGCTTGCTTAAAAATTTTTTATAGTCCTTCTTCAAGACATCTCTTACATTATTTTAGCTAAACTTATAATTTACTCGAAACCAGGTTTAGTTGTGTTTTTTTCTCTCCGAAATATGATTTACTGTAGGCCTATAATAATTGTTAACAGTCCTCAAATAAACTGTCTTAAAAATGATCTGATGATTAGTTGAATCAGGTGTGTAAGTCCTGGGCAAGAACAAAAGGATTGAGAAACCCTGAGATAAACATCAAACCATATCATTGAAACGCTCCTGCACCATCTTTACCAGACGTTTTGCTGATAACACGTAGACCTACTGATTAGTTTCCATTTTGAAAACTGCTGTCTGTCAGCAACTAAGCTCAAGTAGCAGTTCTACTAACTAGTACTATCTCATTCCAGGTATTCATTCTCTTACTCTGTCTATTAGAATGGATTATTGTTCGGAAATACTTACTTTATTTTTCAGTTCTCTCCATATAGTGTTTTCTGCGCGGTCGTCTCAAAATGGATCCTGTACAAAAGAAACATTTACTTTCAGTTTCAGCTCAACCGTCTCCCCGCCCTGATAATAAAGTGTTTTATTGGTATCTTCCACTAGATGGCAGTAAACACCTGCTGTAACTAGACTTTACAACACCATGTGTTTGGTTTCCTGGTCCTGCTGACTCATACTACACTTACATTTTAGTCATTTATCAGAAGCTCTTATCCAGAGCGACTTCCAGTTGGTCCTGGTGACTCCTGGGCCCTTATTCATAAAGGCAGTGTCCCAGAGAAGGAGTGTTGATCTAGGATCAGGTCCCCCCTCTCCATGTAGTCTTATTCATTATGATCTAAAAGGCTAAACTGATCCCAGATCAGCATTCATATGACTGCTGTCGCAGGTGACTCTTCAAGATGAGGCTCATGATTTATAAATTATATATATATTTTTTATCTTTACAGAAATGGTCTTTATTTAAACCAAGGAAGTTTGAGTTAGTAGCGATGAATTTGCATCTGTCAGCTGCTCTAAACCTATGTGATTGGATGTTATAGACCCCCATCTGAACAGTTTCTTTCCCCATGCTGTAGCCCTCACCAACTGGCCATCTGGTCCATAGAGACTAAAGGACTATGCCCTCTATGCTGCTCACCACATCAAGCCATTTCTGAACTGTACACTACCATCTGGTCCATAGAGACTAAAGGACTATACACTCTATGCTGCTCACCACATCAAGCCATCTCTGAACTGTACACTACCATCTGGCCCATAGAGACTAAAGGACTATACACTCTATGCTGCTCACCACATCAAGCCATCTCTGAACTGTACACTACCATCTGGCCCATAGAGACTAAAGGACTATACACTCTATACTGCTCACCACATCAAGCCATCTCTGAACTGTACACTACCATCTGGCCCATAGAGACTAAAGGACTATACACTCACTCTATGCTGCACACCACATCAAGCCATCTCTGAACTGTACACTACCATCTGGCCCATAGAGACTAAAGGACTATACACTCACTCTATGCTGCACACCACATCAAGCCATCTCTGAACTGTACACTACCATCTGGCCCATAGAGACTAAAGGACTATACACTCACTCTATGCTGCACACCACATCAAGCCATCTCTGAACTGTACACTACCATCTGGTCCATAGAGACTAAAGGACTATGCCCTCTATGCTGCTCACCACATCAAGCCATCTCTGAACTGTACACTACCATCTGGTCCATAGAGACTAAAGGACTATGCCCTCTATGCTGCTCACCACATCAAGCCATCTCTGAACTGTACACTACCATCTGGTCCATAGAGACTAAAGGACTATACACTCTATGCTGCACACCACATCAAGCCATCTCTGAACTGTACACTACCATCTGGTCCATAGAGACTAAAGGACTATACACTCTATGCTGCTCACCACATCAAGCCATCTCTGAACTGTACACTACCATCTGGTCCATAGAGACTAAAGGACTATACACTCACTCTATGCTGCACACCATATCTCAAGCCTGCTCTGTCTATTGAATGTCTGACGACGACTTAACTTTATAATAGTTCTATGTAGCCTAGACTTACCAGTCTGCCCGTCTTTCCTTCAAATCAACACATTTATCCTACGTCTAATGTTGCCGAGAAATGTGCGCCACAGTTTCAACAGCCATATTGTAACTGCGTAGGCTACAAACTCACTTTCACTTTCATATGTGGAAAACGCATAACTTCTGACTGCACTGGTGTAGGAGAATAATATGACAGAACCCGGTGAGTTTGTGATCCTTCTACTAAGTAGTAATACTGTCATTCAAGGTATTTATTATCTTACTCTGTCCTTTAGACTAGATTATTGTTCAGAAATACTACATATTTTTTTATCTCTCCATATAGTGTTTTCTCCTCTGTCATCTCACTTTATATAACAACAGTAACCAGAGGGTGGCGCTAACAGTCAGTTGCATGCGACAGCAGTAACTCATCACATTGTATTGAATCTTGCTTCAGTTTTTTTTTTGTACTTCTTCTTGTTACATTATTTTAGCTAAACATATAATTTACTTGAAACCAAATTTAGTTGAGCCTTTTTCCTCAAATGTGAATTCCTGTATGCCTATTATAAAGTGTAAACAGGCCTACAAATCCAAAAGGTTTTTAATTTGAGAATGTTCATTTGTATGCCTCAAATAATAAACTGTCTTAAATTATCTGATGATTAGTTGAATCAGGTGTGTAAGTGCTGGGCAAGAACAAAAGGATTGAGAAACCCTGAGATAAACATCAAACCCTATCATTTAAAAGCTCCTCCACCATCTTTACCAGACGTTTGACTGATAACATGTGATAACACTTTGAAAACTGCTGTCTGTCAGCAACTCAGCTCAAGTAGCAGTTCTACTAACTAGTAATATCTCATTCCAGGTATTCATTCTCTTACTCTGTCCATTAGAATAGACTATTGTTCAGAAATACTTACTTTATTTTGTACTTCTCTCCAGACAGTGTTTTCTGCTCTGTCGTCTCAAAATGGATCCTGTACAAAAGACAGAAACGCCCTCTAGATGACAGCAGAGGCCTGCTCTTGGATCTACCCTGTCTAACCACCAGTTTAGTGACCTTGTTCCATCAATATGTCCATACTACTTCACAACCGATTTGAGGTCTTGACCAGCAATTGGACTCTAGAGAAGTGGAAACGCGTTCTTTGGAGTTCTGAATCACGCTTCATCATCTGGCAGTCCGACGGACGAATCTGGGTTTGGAGGATACCAGGAAAACACTACCTGCCCGAATGCATAGTGCCAACTGTAAAGTTTGGTGGAGGAGGAATAATGGTCTGGGGCTGTTTTTCATGGTTCAGGCTCCATAGTTCCAGTGAAGATAAATCTTAACGCTACAGCATAAAAATGACATTCTAGACGATTCTGTGCTTCCAACTTTGTGGCAACAGTTTGGGGAAAGCCCTTTCCTGTTTCATCATGACAATGTCCCCGTGCACAAAGCGAGGTCCACAAAGAAATGGCTTGTCGAGATTGGTGTGGAATAACTTGACTGGCCTACACAGAGCCCTGACCTCAACCCCATCGAACACCTCAATATTAGGATGGTGTTCTTAATGTTTTGTACACTCAGTATATGTTTGTTGCTTCATGTAATGGCATATATTTTATTGCTTTATGTAATGTATTTTATCTATTGAAATATAATTTTGATATATTTTAAAATGTAGTTTCATGGTGATTTATTATGTTTTCCAGAATCTCCAACCAAACTCTGAGATCAGTCTCTCCAGTACCAAGTCATCTGTCCATGAAGAGTGACATCTCTATGGATCATCCTATACATTTTAGTGATAAATCAGGGTCCTTTGACCCCAGGTAAGTTACTGGTCAGAATTGATGATATTGCTATTGAAGAGGAGAATCTTCAAGATCTGAAACCAGATGTATTTTGTGTATCTGAGTATATACTGTAAAGCATCTGCTTATAATTTGTTGTTTATGTCATATATTTTAATACACTGAGTGTACAACATTTTCCACAACATTTCCAACGGAGACCATCAGGTTGGTAAGTCATCATACTGTAGCTCAAACCTACTGTGATGACGACCTAACTTTATAATAGTTCGTAGCCTACCTAGCAGAATCTGCCCGTCTTTCTTTCAAAATCAACACATTTATCCATCTTCTTATGCAGTGGTGTAAAGTACTTAAGTAAAACTACTTTAAAGTATCTGTACTTTACTATTTATATTTTTAACAACTTTTACTTTTACTTCACTACATTCATGAAGAAAATTATGTACTTTTTACTCCATACATTTTCCCTGACACCCAAAAGTACTCGTTACATTCAGTAAATGGTCCAATTCGCACTTATCAAGAGAACATCGCTGGTCATCCCTACTGCCTCTGATCTGGCAGACTCACTAAACACATGCTTCCTTTGTAAATGATAAAAATTATGTCTGAGTGTTGGAAAGTGACCCTGGCTATCCATAAATGAAAATAACAAGAAAATGGTGCCGTCTGGTTTGCTTAATATAAGACATTTGAATTTGAATTATTCCTACTTTACTTTTACTTTTGATACTTAAGTATATTTTAGCAATTACATTTACTTTTGACTCTTAAGTATATTTAAAATCAAATACTTTTAGACTTTTACTCAAGTAGTATTTTACTGGGTGCCTTTCACTTTTACTTGAGTCATTTTCTATTAAGGTATCTTTACTTTTTCCACCACTGCATGCCGCAGCAGTAACTCATGACATTGTACCGAATCTTGCTTCAGTTTTTTTTTTCTTATAGTCCTTCTTCAAGACATTTTTCTTACATTATTTTTGATAAACATATAATTTACTCTAAACCAGTTTTAGCTGTGTTTTTTTCCTCCAATAATAATATTAATAATTAATAATAATAATGTCTCACTTTCTCTTGTAATAATTTCACTCATTCTAGTGTGTTTGTCACGAACGTCGTATGAAGGAGTGGACCAAAGCGCAGCGTTAGTTGCGAACATACTTGCTTTATTTAATTAAAGCATACACACGAAATAACAAAACAATAAACGACTCGTGAAGTCCTCAGTGACAATGACCGAACACGGAACAAAAACCCACAAACACAAAGTGAAACACAGACAGTTAAATATGGCTCCCAATCAGAGACAACCAGCACACAGCTGACACTCGTTGCCTCTGATTGGGAGTCACACAGTCAAACATAGAAATAAACAACCTAGAACACCCAACATAGAAACAGAAAACATAGAATGAACACACCCTGGCTCAACATAATGAGTCCCAGAGCCAGGGTATGACAGTACCCCCCCCTAAAGGCGCGGACTGCGACCGCGCCTAAATACGAGCAAAACAGGGGAGGGCTGGGTGGGCATTCCTCCTCGGCGGCGGCTCCGGCTCCGGGCTTGATCCCCGTTTAAGGCCAGTGGTGTGTGTTCCCAGTACGGTCCGGCCTGTTCCTGCTCCACGCACCAAGCCTACGGTGTGTGTCGCCAGCCCGGTCCGGCCTGTCCCTGCTCCACGCACCAAGCCCAAGCAAACTACCCAATAATCCCCTCCATGAAGACTGGGGGTCAGCCTGATGAACCAAACTACCCAATAATCCTCCATGTAGCCTGATTCTCTCTCACACACATACATAATCAAACATGTTTTTTCTTCCAGTCTCACCTGAACACCGTTTTTACCTGTTTATTTTCATATCAGCCCTTTTGCGATTCCAGCCTCACCTGAACACCGTTTTTACCTGTTTATTTTCATATCAGCACTTTTGCGATTCCAGCCTCACCTGAACACCGTTTTTACCTGTTTATTTTCATATCAGCCCTTTTGAGCTTCCAGCCTCACCTGAACACCGTTTTTACCTGTTTATTTATCTGCAGTGTTTTGTCTTTCACTTCTTTTCTTTGGTGTGAATAAATAAAACCTAAAACCTAATTGAGAAATGTTTTCACTTGCAATGACTTGTTATGTTTAAACCGTGATTTAAACTGAGACTCAGTGATATGACATGTAAGGCTGTGTGTCTGCCTGTATTCATATATGGACCTGATTTCCATTCAGACTGCTTTGTCCAGCCAAGTGGCACTTTGTGGGATACTGATGGAGTTGAAGTTGTGTTCCCAGCTGTCCACAGGATGGCGCCAGAGCAGCATAACTGGACGGGTGAGACCTGAGTAATATCCCAGGGAAATACACTATATATACAAAAGTATGTGGACACCACTTCAAATTTGTGGATTCTGCTATTTCAGCCACACCCGTTGCTGACAGATGTATCAAAGCGAGCACACCGCCATGCAATCTCCATAGACAAACATTAGCAGTAGAATGTCCCATACTGAAGAGCTCAGTGACTTTCAACGTGGCACCGTCATAGGATGCCACCTTTCCAACAAGTCACCTTTCTGCCCTGCTAGAGCTGCCCCCTGGTCAACTGTAAGTGCTGTTATTGTGAAGTGGAAACGTCTAGGAGCAACAACGGCTCAGCCGCGAAGTGGTAGGCCACACAAGCTCACAGAACGGGACCGCCGAGTGTCTATGGAGATTGCATGGCTGTGTGCTCGATTTTATACACCTGTCAGCAACCGGTGTGGCTGAATTAGCCGAATCCACTAATTTGAACGGGTGTCCACAAACTTTTGTATATATAGTGTACCTTCACATAATGTCCGCTTGTCTGAGTGCCTTATTGGAATCATGTTCTTAAAGTGCGCATGTACAGACAGACAGGAAGTGGCTGATTAAATCACCTTTATTAAAAGATACCGGATGCTGGAATAGCAACACTTTAGGATGCAGCAGTAGCTTCCCAACACACAGGCCCAGGCTCGTGCCCAACCAAACTCCCAACTCACATAGAGGATGAACCCAAAATGGCACCCTATTCCCTATATAGTACATTACCTTTAACCACAGCCCTACGTAGACTAGACAACACCTCATGCATCTAGTGTTCTGTTTGTCCCATGAATCACCCTGTGAACGCATCTCTAAGGGTCCAGGTCAAAAGTAACACACTATAAAGGGTATAGGGTGTCATTTGGAACACACCCACAGTAATAATAACAAAACTGTTTCTGATCGTACTTTTAAAAAAACTATAATAATCCCTGTAAATATCTGCAGTATCCTTGCCAACCATTTCAATCTGCAGATTGGTTTTTCTTTTAAAATCACAACTTGACAGTAAAATAGTCCAAAATAAAGAAGAGATCTGAAACCATGCAACACTCAACAAGCCCACATTACAGTTACTTCTGGGTTCACAACCATTTTGAATTATCAATATCATGTTCATCATCAACACTTACAACATCATATGACTTTACACAATAGTGAGAAGGACGTTTGGACGTTTTTTTTTTTTTTTTAGAGGGTTTTGGGAAGGACAGAATCAATCAAATCGTGTAGACCTTATCCACTTGAGTTACATTACTGTACAAAAGGAAATTGTCAAATTATAGATAGAACATATTTTTTGTTTCCTTAGTTTGTTACCCGAGCCAGTCGATGCCTTTAGGCCTCATGCTTGGTGTTAAAGTGGGACCCTGAGCAACAGATATACAGAACACTTCAGCACACTAACCTCCATGTTGGTACCAAACGCTAACCTGCTGCTCCCAGATCAGTGTCTAACCTCCATGTTGGTACCAAACGCTAACCTGCTGCTCCCAGATCAGTGTCTAACCTCCATGTTGGTACCAAACGCTAACCTGCTGCTCCCAGACCAGTGTGTGCTGTCATTCCATTCATTGTCATGTTTGGAGTGGCATGATGGCACCAACAGACTGATACCCAGGCTAACCAAACACCATCATAACAACATTCTAATTTACATTCTGACTGGAATGTTCATGATGCTTTGGGGTGCCAACATGGCGTCCATTAAGATACTAAACCTCAAACCCAGTTTACCTTCTACTCTGCTGTATATTTATGTCTTAGGGTCACTTCCTGCCAGAGGCAAAAATACTGAGTAGGGCTCAGTCATTGGGCTTTATAATACTGTATCAAGTCCTACAGAACATGCATATTCTACACATCCCAATCACATCCTCTTCAACATCACAGCCAGACAACAGGCTTCCTCGGGATGTTTACTTGATGTTTAATGGAAGATGGTTGATACATGGTGAATGGCTTTATCTTTTAAAGAGCAACTCTCTCAATATGCAAAGGCAGGAAATTGGGGAAATGACATTCAAGCGGCATTGAAAAATAGAGCAAATATAAGGACAAATCTGATGAACTTGTCAGAGTAAGACAACAGCAACAGTTGTCTGTTGATATGTTACCATGGTAACCCATCTTCCCTGTAAAACACCTCCAGACAGTGTGAAACCCTGTTGTTTTACATGAATTCAATAACAGCTCAGGTGTGTCAAGTACAACAGAGACAGAAGGCAACTGAAAGACACAGTAACAGAAATGCAGACGTAAAGAGCAAACGGTGAGAAAGAGACATTTCAAGATCTAGAACTTAAAAGACGGTCATTCTAGAACTAGAACTCAGAAGATGGTCATTCTAGAACTAGAACTCAGAAGATGGTCATTCTAGATGTAGAACTCAGAAGATGGTAACTTCTTGAGGAGTATGAGACACGCTGTCGTCAAACATTCTAACTGATCACATTACAAAGGACTGCTCAGTGAAACCTTGTTGAACTGACAACTTCCAGAATACAACACTTTAGAATAACCTAGAATCTTCCTCTCACTATGGGGTATAAATACATCTCCATACTCCAACTTCAATGTATGAGGGAGTCCCACATGTTATAACTTTCATTTGATCCACTTCAGTTAACACACTATAGTAGAGGACATCAGATGACCTCACAGATAGAGCCTACAGTTCACACCCCCTGTGTCCCAAATGGCCCCCTATTCCCTGCATAGTGCACTACTTTAGACCAGGGCTCTGTTGGTAGTGCACTATATAGGGAATAGAGGGGCATTTTGGGATGCAGCCCACCATGTTCAGTTGTCTACTATGATGTATACTTCCTGGTTTGGTTTATGACAACATCCTCTCTGTCTCGTTCTAGACGGTGCCTAACCTAACTTCCTGTTTCCACCTTTCATACCTGTCTCTGTCTTTTACTGTTATACAGGTGGGCCTTGGAGGGAGAGGGGAAGAGGAGGGAGAGAGGAAGAGGAGGATGAAGGAGAGAGGAAGGATGGAGGGACAAGGAGCGGGAGAGACACAGGGAGAGGGAGAGACACAGGGAGAGGGGGAGACACAGGGAGAGACACAGGGAGAGACACAGGGAGAGGGAGAGACAGGGAGAGGGAGAGACAGGGAGAGACACAGGGAGAGACACAGGGAGAGGGAGAGACAGGGAGAGGGGGAGACACAGGGAGAGGGGGAGACACAGGGAGAGGGGGAGACACAGGGAGAGGGAGAGACACAGGGAGAGGGGGAGACACAGGGAGAGGGAGAGACAGGGAGAGACACAGGGAGAGACACAGGGAGAGACACAGGGAGAGGGAGAGACAGGGAGAGGGAGAGACAGGGAGAGACACAGGGAGAGACACAGGGAGAGGGAGAGACAGGGAGAGGGGGAGACAGGGAGAGGGGGAGACACAGGGAGAGGGGGAGACACAGGGAGAGGGAGAGACACAGGGAGAGGGAGAGACACAGGGAGAGGGAGAGACACAGGGAGAGACACAGGGAGAGACAGGGGGAGACACAGGGAGAGGGGGAGACACAGGGAGAGGGAGAGACACAGGGAGAGGGGGAGACACAGGGAGAGACAGGGGGAGACACAGGGAGAGGGGGAGACACAGGGAGAGGGAGAGACACAGGGAGAGGGGGAGACACAGGGAGAGACAGGGGGAGACACAGGGAGAGGGGGAGACACAGGGAGAGACAGAGACACAGGGAGAGGTAGAGACACAGGGAGAGGGAAGGAGGGGGAGACACAGGGAGAGGGGGAGACACAGGGAGAGGGAGAGACACAGGGGGAGACACAGGGAGAGGGAGAGACACAGGGAGAGACACAGGGAGAGACAGGGGGAGACACAGGGAGAGGGGGAGACACAGGGAGAGGGAGAGACACAGGGAGAGACACAGGGAGAGACAGGGGGAGACACAGGGAGAGACAGGGGGAGACACAGGGAGAGACACAGGGAGAGACAGAGACACAGGGAGAGGTAGAGACACAGGGAGAGGGAAGGAGGGGGAGACACAGGGAGAGGGGGAGACACAGGGAGAGGGAGAGACACAGGGGGAGACACAGGGAGAGGGAGAGACAGGGAGAGGGGGAGACACAGGGAGAGGGGGAGACACAGGGAGAGACAGAGGGAGAGGGAGAGACAGGGAGAGGGGGAGACACAGAGAGAGACACAGGGAGAGACACAGGGAGAGGGAGAGACAGGGAGAGGGGGAGACACAGGGAGAGGGGGAGACAGGGAGAGGGGGAGACACAGGGAGAGACACAGGGAGAGACACAGGGAGAGGGAGAGACACAGGGAGAGGGGGAGACACAGGGAGAGGGAGAGACACAGGGAGAGGGGGAGACACAGGGAGAGGGAGAGACAGGGAGAGGGGGAGACACAGGGAGAGACACAGGGAGAGACACAGGGAGAGGGAGAGACAGGGAGAGGGGGAGACACAGGGAGAGGGGGAGACAGGGAGAGGGGGAGACACAGGGAGAGGGGGAGACACAGGGGGAGACACAGGGAGAGGGAGACACAGGGAGAGGGGGAGACACAGGGAGAGGGGGAGACACAGGGAGAGGGGAGGAGGTAGAGAAGAATGAGGCTCCTCTCTATTCGTCCCAGTCCTTCTTGATCCCCAGGTTCCACTCCCAGGAGAGGTGGTCGGTCTTGTCGTCGTCGGTGAAGTGGGATTTGATGTGGTAGCTGCCTCGAACAATCATGCCTTTGGGCGCCTCCTCCACCGGGGTCATGAACTCGTGCTCCTCCACCCGCGGCCCGTAGCTGCCCACCATGTACACCGCCTTGTCCACTGCAGGACACAAAATGGACGCTCAGTTGCACACTTGCTAGCCAGGTTTTAGGTGAAGGTGGGGGAAACTGTGACATCTTGTGTCAATGACAACACACAAAATGGCGGCACAGTTGCACACTTGCTAGCCAGGGTTTAGTATACAGTGGCTTGCGAAAGTATTCACCCCCCTTGGCATTTTTCCTATTTTGTTGCCTTACAACCTGGAATTAAAATTGATTTATTGGGGGGGTTTGTATCATTTTATTTACACAACATGCCTACCACTTTGAAGATGCAAAATTTTTTGGGTGTGTGAAACAAACAAGAAATAAGACAAAAAAACTGAAAACTTGAGCTTGCATACTTTGTAGAGGCACCTTTTGCAGCAATTTCAGCTGTAAGTCTCTTGGGGTATGTCTCTATAAGCTTGGCACATCTAGCCACTGGGATTTTTGCCCATTCTTCAAGGCAAAACTGCTCCAGCTCCTTCAAGTTGGATGGGTTCCGCTGGTGTACAGCAATCTTTAAGTCATACCACAGATTATCAATTGGATTGAGATCTAGGCTTTGACTAGGCCATTCCAAGACATTTAAATGTTTCCCCTTAAACCACTTGAGTGTTGCTTTAGCAGTATGCTTAGGGTCATTGTCCTGCTGGAAGGTGAACCTCCGTCCCAGTCTCAAATCTCTGAAAGACTGAAACAGGTTTCCCTCAAGAATTTCCCATTCCTTCAATTCTGACCAGTTTCCCAGTCCCTGCAGATGAAAAACATCCCCACAGCATGATGCTGCCACCACCATGCTTCACTGTGGGGATGGTGTTCTCGGGGTGATGAGAGGTGTTGGGTTTGCGCCAGACATAGCGTTTTCCTTGATGGCCAAAAAGCTCAATTTTAGTCTCATCTGACCAGAGTACCTTCTTCCATATGTTTGGGGAGTCTCCCACATGTCTTTTGGCGAACACCAAACGTGTTTGCTTATTTTTTTCTTTAAGCAATGGCTTCTTTCTGGCCACTCTTCCGTAAAGCCCAGCTCTGTGGAGTGTACGGCTTAAAGTGGTCCAATGGACAGATACTCCAATCTCTGCTGTGGAGCTTTGCAGCTCCTTCAAGGTCTCTTTGTTGCCTCTTTGATAATATATTTAATGGTGCTCTGTGGGATGTTCAAAGTTTTGGATATTTTTTTAGAACCCAACCCTGATCTGTACTTCTCCACAGCTTTGTCCCTGACCTGTTTGGAGAGTTCCTTGGTCTTCATGGTGCCGCTTGCTTGGTGGTGCCCCTTGCTTAGTGGTGTTGCAGACTCTGGGGCCTTTCAGAACAGGTGTATATATACTGAGATCATGTGACACTTAAATAAAGTCCACCTGTGTGCAATCTAACTAATTATGTGACTGCTGAAGGTAATTGGTTGCACCAGATCTTATTTAGGGACTTCATAGCAAAGGGGGTGAATACATATGCACACACGACATTTCTGTTATTTTATTTTTTTAACAAGTTATTTGTTTCATTTCACTTCACCAATTTGGACTATTTTGTGTATGTCCATTACATGAAATCCAAATAAAAATCCATTTAAATTACAGGTTGTAATGCAACAAAATAGGAAAACGCCAAGGGGGATGAATATTTTTGCAAGGGACTTTATGTAGTGGAAACTGTGACAATTTGTGTCAGTGACAACACACCAAATCGCGGCTCAGTTGCACAGTTGGTAATCAGGTTTTAAGTGTATGTGGGGGAAACTGATGTCTTGTGTCGATGACAGCACACAAAATGGTGGCTCAGTTGCACCCTTGCTAGCCAGGGTTTAGGTGTATGTATCAGAAACTGACACGGTCTACGGGTCTAAACAGCACAGCTAATACACAGTTCGGCACAAAATGGTGTCCACCTTACCTCTGAGTCCTTTCCTGTAGGTCAGATGGACGTACTTCAGTCCAGACACAATATCCCTGTTAACCTGGAGAGGAGAGGAGAGGGTAAGGAGAGGAGAGGAGAGGAGAGGAGAGGAGAGGAGAGGAGAGGAGAGGAGAGGAGAGGAGAGGAGAGGAGAGGAGAGGAGAGGAGAGGAGAGGAGTTACTATATGTAGGGGCACACACACACAGGACCCCAGATAAATCCTACACCTCTGTTTTTCCTCTAGGGACTGTTTTCAAAGAGGGAGACTTTTCTCACGTAAGGGAAGATCTAGACTATGGCCGGGATTCAATTCCATCGCACTTTGTCGAACAACGCACATTTCAGACTGAGCTGACATATGCAGCGTCTACCATGAATGCAGTCTCTGGCAACACGGGAACATTGCCTTTAAAAGGTGCCTTGCCGGCAAAGTGCAATAGGTTTGAATCCCAGACTAGACCAGAGTATCTCAGAGTTGTATCTGTTCATATCTGATTCCACAATAATCTGTCTTAAAAGCTTTAAAGGATATTTCATCCCCAAGTAGAAGTGGTCTACTGTCACCATGAATTAGAATGGGTGCAAACAACATAGATACTCTCCAATCTTTCTCATTACTTTTCAATGGCACCTACAACTTCTTCAGACCTCATTTCAACGTCTAATTTTGATTTACATTTGGTTGAGTTGTCAACTAACATGAATTCAACATGAAATCAACACAAAATGTCACCATGCAATTGGATTTAGGTTTAAAATGTTGTTAAAAAATAATAATTCCATTACGTTGATGACTTTTCTGCAAATCCAATCAGTTTCCCACATTGATTCAACGTCGTCACATTGAATCTTTTTATTGAAACGACATGGAAACAACGAAGGAGCTGATGGTCTTCAGGAAACAGCAGAAACTCGCCCCTATCCACATCGACGGGACCGCAGTGGAGAAGGTGGAACGCTTCAAGTTCCTCGGCGTACACATCACTGACAAACTGAACACCACTGAAATGGTCCACCCACGCAGACAGTGTGGTGAAGAAGGCGTAACAGAGCCTCTTCAACCTCAGGAGGCTGAAGAAATTTGGCTTGGCACCTAAAACCCTCACAAACTTTTACAGATGCACAATTGAGAGCATCCTGTCGGGCTGTATCACCGCCTGGTACGGCAACTGCACCGCCCGCAACCGCAGGGCTCTCCAGAGGGTGGTGCGGTCTGCCCAACGCATCACTGGGGGCACACTGCCTGCCCTCCAGGACACCTACGGCACCCGATGTCACAGGAAAGCCAAAAATATAATCAAGGACATCAACCACCCGAGCCACGGCCTGTTCACCCCGCTATCATCCAGAAGGCGAGGTCAGTACAGGTGCATCAAAGCTGGGACCGAGAGACTGAAAAACAGCTTCTATCTCAAGGCCATCAGACTGTTAAATAGCCATCACTAGCCGGCTACCACCCGATTACTCAACCCTGTACCTTAGAGACTGCTGCCCTATTTACATAGACATGGAATCACTGGTCACTTTAATAATGGAACACTAGTCACTTTAATAATGTTTACATACTGCTTTACTCATCTCATATGTATATACTGTATTCTACTCTACTGTATTTTAGTCAAAGCCACTCCGACATTGCTCATCCTAATATTTATACATTTTTTAATTCCATTATTTTCCTTTTAGATTTGTGTGTATTGTTGTGAATTGTTAGATACTACTGCACTGTTGGAGCTAGGAACACAAGCATTTTTCTACACCCGCAATAACATCTGGTAAATATGTGTATGTGATTTGATTTGATTGAACCAGTTTGTAGCCAGTGGGTTATTCTGAGCCCCAGAACTAGATTGAGAAATACTAATACATCCATGCTCAATGTAACATGGCTTCAGATTGTAAATAAAGTCCCTAATAAAACCACTACAATCTACTGGACACAATCTACTGTAATGCCCCTGTAATGCCCCTGAACATGCTCTCATTTAATGAAAATGCCTCAGAACAGTCTCTAGACAGTACCAGAACAATCCACTAGAGTCTGGTTGCTGTTCCTGTCCTGTATATTTCTCTGTTCTGTTTCTTCACAGTCGGAACATGGGACCAGATGGCCAGGACCAGGACATGGGACCAGATGGCTAGGACCGGGACATGGGACCAGATGGCTAGGACCGGGACATGGGACCAGATGGCCAGGACCAGGACATGGGACAAGATGGCCAGGACCGGGACACGGGACCAGATGGCCAGGGCTGGGACATGGGACCAGATGGCCAGGACTGAGACATGGGACCAGATGGCCAGGACTGGGACATGGGACAAGATGGCCAGGACTGGGACATGGGACCAGATGGCCAGGACTGGGACATGGGACCAGATGGCCAGGACTGGGACATGGGACCAGATGGCCAGGACTGGGAAATGGGACCAGATGGCCAGGACTGGGAAATGGGACCAGATGGCCAGGACTGGGAAATGGGACCAGATGGCCAGGACCGGGACATGGGACCAGATGGCCAGGACTGGGACATGGGACCAGATGGCCAGGACTGGGAAATGGGACCAGATGGCTAGGACCAGGACATGGGACCAGATGGCCAGGACCGGGAAATGGGACCAGATGGCCAGGACTGGGAAATGGGACCAGATGGCCAGGACTGGGAAATGGGACCAGGTGGCCAGGACCGGGACATGGGACCAGATGGCCAGGACCGGGACATGGGACCAGATGGCCAGGACTGGGACATGGGACCAGATGGCCAGGACTGGGAAATGGGACCAGATGGCTAGGACCGGGACATGGGACCAGATGGCCAGCACTGGGAAATGGGACCAGATGGCCAGGACTGGGAAATTGGACCAGATGGCCAGGACCGGGACATGAACCAGATGGCCAGGACCGGGACATGGGACCAGATGGCCAGGACTGGGAAATGGGACCAGATGGCCAGGACCGGGACATGGGACCAGATGGCCAGGACCGGGACATGGGACCAGATGGCCAGGACTGGGACATGGGACCAGATGGCCAGGACTGGGAAATGGGGCCAGATGGCCAGGACTGGGAAATGGGACCAGATGGCCAGGACTGGGACATGGGACCAGATGGCCAGGACTGGGAAATGGGGCCAGATGGCTAGGACCGGGACATGGGACCAGATGGCCAGGACTGGGAAATGGGACCAGATGGCTAGGACCGGGACATGGGACCAGATGGCCAGGACTGGGAAATGGGGCCAGATGGCTAGGACCGGGACATGGGACCAGATGGCCAGGACCGGGACATGGGGCCAGATGGCCAGGACCGGGACATGGGACCAGATGGCCAGGACCGGGACATGGGACCAGATGGCTAGGACTGGGAAATGGGACCAGATGGCCAGGACTGGGAAATGGGGCCAGATAGCTAGGACCGGGACATGGGACCAGATGGCCAGGACTGGGAAATGGGACCAGATGGCTAGGACCGGGACATGGGACCAGATGACTAGGACCGGGACATGGGACCAGATGGCCAGGACTGGGAAATGGGACCAGATGGCTAGGACCGGGACATGGGACCAGATGGCCAGGACTGGGACATGGGACCAGATGGCTAGGACCGGGACATGGGACCAGATGGCCAGGACCGGGACATGGGGCCAGATGGCCAGGACCGGGACATGGAGCCAGATGGCCAGGACCGGGACATGGGACCAGACGGCCAGGACCAGGGACCAGATGGCCAGGACCGGGACATGGGACCAGATGGCTAGGACTGGGAAATGGAACCAGATGGCCAGGACCAGGACATGGGTCCAGACGGCCAGGACCGGGACATGGGACCAGATGGCCAGGACCGGGACATGGGACCAGATGGCCAGGACCAGGACATGGTCTATTTATAGTACCTGTCCCATTAGTACAACACTGAGGAGACCTCCATTAACACTGAGGAGACCTCCATTAACACTGATGAGACCTCCATTAGTACAGCACTGAAGAGACCTCCATTAACACTGAGGAGACCTCCATTAACACTGAGGAGACCTTCATTAACACTGAGGAGACCTCCATTAACACTGAGGAGACCTCCATTAACACTGAGGAGACCTCCATTAGTACAGCACTGAGGAGATCTCCATTAGTACAGCACTGAGGAGACCTCCATTAACACTGAGAAGACCTCCATTAACACTGAGGAGACCTCCATTAACACTGAGGAGACCTCCATTAACACTGATGAGACCTCCATTAACACTGAGGAGACCTCCATTAGTACAGCACTGAGGAGACCTCCATAAACACTGAGGAGAACTCCATTAGTACAGCACTGAGGAGACCTCCATTAACACTGAGGAGACCTCCATTAACACTGAGGAGACCTCCATTAGTACATCACTGAGGAGACCTCCATTAACACTGAGGAGACCTCCATTAGTACAGCACTGAGGAGACCTCCATTAACACGGAGGAGACCTCCATTAACACGGAGGAGACCTCCATTAACACTGAGGAGACCTCCATTAGTACAGCACTGAGGAGACCTCCTTTAACACTGAGGAGACCTCCATTAGTATAGCACTGAGGAGACCTCCATTAACACTGAGGAGACCTCCATTAGTATAGCACTGAGGAGACCTCCATTAACACTGAGGAGACCTCCATTAGTATAGCACTGAGGAGACCTCCATTAACACTGAGGAGACCTCCATTAACACTGAGGAGACCTCCATTAACACTGAGGAGACCTCCATTAACACTGAGGAGACCTCCATTAGTACAGCACTGATGAGACCTCCATTAACACTGAGGAGACCTCCATTAACACTGAGGAGACCTCCATTAGTACATCACTGAGAAGACCTCCATTAACACTGAGGAGACCTCCATTAGTACAGCACTGAGGAGACCTCCATTAACACTGAGGAGACCTCCATTAACACTGAGGAGACCTCCATTAACACTGAGGAGACCTCCATTAGTACAGCACTGAGGAGACCTCCATTAACACTGAGGAGACCTCCATTAGTATAGCACTGAGGAGACCTCCATTAACACTGAGGAGACCTCCATTAGTATAGCACTGAGGAGACCTCCATTAACACTGAGGAGACCTCCATTAGTATAGCACTGAGGAGACCTCCATTAACACTGAGGAGACCTCCATTAACACTGAGGAGACCTCCATTAACACTGAGGAGACCTCCATTAGTACAGCACTGATGAGACCTCCATTAACACTGAGGAGACCTCCATTAACACTGAGGAGACCTCCATTAGTACAGCACTGAGGAGACCTCCATTAACACTGAGGAGACCTCCATTAGTACAGCACTGAGGAGACCTCCATTAACACTGAGGAGACCTCCATTAACACTGAGGAGACCTCCATTAACACTGAGGAGACCTCCATTAACACTGAGGAGACCTCCATTAGTACAGCACTGAGGAGACCTCCATTAACACTGAGGAGACCTTCATTAACACTGAGGAGACCTCCATTAACACTGAGGAGACCTCCATTAACACTGAGGAGACCTCCATTAACATTGAGGAGACCTCCATTAGTACAGCACTGAGGAGACCTCCATTAACACTGAGGATACCTCCATTAACACTGAGGAGACCTCCATTAGTACAGCACTGAGGAGACCTCCATTAACACTGAGGAGACCTCCATTAACACTGAGGAGACCTCCATTAACACTGATGAGACCTCCATTAGTACAGCACTGAGGAGACCTCCATTAACACTGAGGAGAACTCCATTAGTACAGCACTGAGGAGACCTCCATTAACACTGAGGAGACCTCCATTAGTACATCACTGAGGAGACCTCCATTAACACTGAGGAGACCTCCATTAGTACAGCACTGAGGAGACCTCCATTAACACTGAGGAGACCTCCATTAACACTGAGGAGACCTCCATTAACACTGAGGAGACCTCCATTAGTACAGCACTGAGGAGACCTCCATTAACACTGAGGAGACCTCCATTAGTATAGCACTGAGGAGACCTCCATTAACACTGAGGAGACCTCCATTAGTATAGCACTGAGGAGACCTCCATTAACACTGAGGAGACCTCCATTAGTATAGCACTGAGGAGACCTCCATTAACACTGAGGAGACCTCCATTAACACTGAGGAGACCTCCATTAACACTGAGGAGACCTCCATTAGTACAGCACTGATGAGACCTCCATTAACACTGAGGAGACCTCCATTAACACTGAGGAGACCTCCATTAGTACAGCACTGAGGAGACCTCCATTAACACTGAGGAGACCTCCATTAGTACAGCACTGAGGAGACCTCCATTAACACTGAGGAGACCTCCATTAGTACAGCACTGAGGAGACCTCCATTAACACTGAGGAGACCTCCATTAGTACAACACTGAGGAGACCTCCATTAACACTGAGGAGACCTCCATTAGTACAGCACTGAGGAGACCTCCATTAACACTGAGGAGACCTCCATTAACACTGAGGAGACCTCCATTAGTACAGCACTGAGGAGACCTCCATTAACACTGAGGAGACCTTCATTAACACTGAGGAGACCTCCATTAACACTGAGGAGACCTCCATTAACACTGAGGAGACCTCCATTAACACTGAGGAGACCTCCATTAGTACAGCACTGAGGAGACCTCCATTAACACTGAGGATACCTCCATTAACACTGAGGAGACCTCCATTAGTACAGTACTGAGGAGACCTCCATTAACACTGAGGAGATCTCCATTAACACTGAGGAGACCATTAACACTGAGGAGACCTCCATTAACACTGAGGAGACCTCCATTAGTACAGCACTGAGGAGATCTCCATTAGTACAGCAATGAGGAGACCTCCATTAACACTGAGGAGACCTCCATTAACACTGAGGAGACCTCCATTAGTACAGCACTGAGGATACCTCCATTAGTACAGCACTGAGGAGACCTCCATTAGTACAGCACTGAGGAGACCTCCATTAGTACAGCACTGAGGAGCCTACATTAGTACAGCACTGAGGAGACCTCCATTAGTACAGCACTGAGGAGACCTCCATTAATACAGCACTGAGGAGACCTCCATTAGTACAGCACTGAGGAGACCTCCATTAGTACATCACTGATGAGACCTCCATTAACACTGAGGAGACCTCCATTAACACTGAGGAGACCTCCATTAGTACAGCACTGAGGAGACCTCCATAACACTGAGGAGACCTCCATTAACACTGAGGAGACCTCCATTAACACTGAGGAGACCTCCATTAGTACAGCACTGAGGAGACCTCCATTAACACTGAGGAGACCTCCATTAGTATAGCACTGAGGAGACCTCCATTAACACTGAGGAGACCTCCATTAGTATAGCACTGAGGAGACCTCCATTAACACTGAGGAGACCTCCATTAGTATAGCACTGAGGAGACCTCCATTAACACTGAGGAGACCTCCATTAACACTGAGGAGACCTCCATTAACACTGAGGAGACCTCCATTAGTACAGCACTGATGAGACCTCCATTAACACTGAGGAGACCTCCATTAACACTGAGGAGACCTCCATTAGTACAGCACTGAGGAGACCTCCATTAACACTGAGGAGACCTCCATTAGTACAGCACTGAGGAGACCTCCATTAACACTGAGGAGACCTCCATTAACACTGATGAGACCTCCATTAACACTGAGGAGACCTCCATTAACACTGAGGAGACCTCCATTAGTACAGCACTGAGGAGACCTCCATTAACACTGAGGAGACCTTCATTAACACTGAGGAGACCTCCATTAACACTGAGGAGACCTCCATTAACACTGAGGAGACCTCCATTAACATTGAGGAGACCTCCATTAGTACAGCACTGAGGAGACCTCCATTAACACTGAGGATACCTCCATTAACACTGAGGAGACCTCCATTAGTACAGCACTGAGGAGACCTCCATTAACACTGAGGAGACCTCCATTAACACTGAGGAGACCTCCATTAACACTGATGAGACCTCCATTAACACTGAGGAGACCTCCATTAGTACAGCACTGAGGAGACCTCCATTAACACTGAGGAGAACTCCATTAGTACAGCACTGAGGAGATCTCCATTAACACTGAGGAGACCTCCATTAGTACATCACTGAGGAGATCTCCATTAACACTGAGGAGACCTCCATTAGTACAGCACTGAGGAGACCTCCATTAACACTGAGGAGACCTCCATTAACACTGAGGAGACCTCCATTAACACTGAGGAGACCTCCATTAGTACAGCACTGAGGAGACCTCCATTAACACTGAGGAGACCTCCATTAGTATAGCACTGAGGAGACCTCCATTAACACTGAGGAGACCTCCATTAGTATAGCACTGAGGAGACCTCCATTAACACTGAGGAGACCTCCATTAGTATAGCACTGAGGAGACCTCCATTAACACTTAGGAGACCTCCATTAACACTGAGGAGACCTCCATTAACACTGAGGAGACCTCCATTAACACTGAGGAGACCTCCATTAGTACAGCACTGATGAGACCTCCATTAACACTGAGGAGACCTCCATTAACACTGAGGAGACCTCCATTAGTACAGCACTGAGGAGACCTCCATTAACACTGAGGAGACCTCCATTAGTACAGCACTGAGGAGACCTCCATTAACACTGAGGAGACCTCCATTAGTACAGCACTGAGGAGACCTCCATTAACACTGAGGAGACCTCCATTAGTACAACACTGAGGAGACCTCCATTAACACTGAGGAGACCTCCATTAGTACAGCACTGAGGAGACCTCCATTAACACTGAGGAGACCTCCATTAACACTGAGGAGACCTCCATTAGTACAGCATTGAGGAGACCTCCATTAACACTGAGGAGACCTTCATTAACACTGAGGAGACCTCCATTAACACTGAGGAGACCTCCATTAACACTGAGGAGACCTCCATTATTACAGCACTGAGGAGACCTCCATTAACACTGAGGATACCTCCATTAACACTGAGGAGACCTCCATTAGTACAGTACTGAGGAGACCTCCATTAACACTGAGGAGATCTCCATTAACACTGAGGAGACCATTAACACTGAGGAGACCTCCATTAACACTGAGGAGACCTCCATTAGTACAGTACTGAGGAGATCTCCATTAGTACAGCAATGAGGAGACCTCCATTAACACTGAGGAGACCATTAACACTGAGGAGACCTCCATTAGTACAGCACTGAGGATACCTCCATTAGTACAGCACTGAGGAGACCTCCATTAGTACAGCACTGAGGAGACCTCCATTAGTACAGCACTGAGGAGCCTACATTAGTACAGCACTGAGGAGACCTCCATTAGTACAGCACTGAGGAGACCTCCATTAGTACAGCACTGAGGAGACCTCCATTAGTACAGCACTGAGGAGACCTCCATTAGTACAGCACTGAGGAGACCTCCATTAGTACAGCACTGAGGAGACCTCCATTAGTACAGCACTGAGGAGACCTCCATTAGTACAGCACTGAGGAGACCTCCATTAACAATGAGGAGACCTCCATTAACACAACACTGAGGAGACCTCCATTAACACTGAGGAGACCTCCATTAGTACAGCACTGAGGAGACCTCCATTAGTACAGCAATGAGGAGACCTCCATTAACACTGAGGAGACCTCCACTAACTCTGAGGAGATCTCCATTAGTACAGCACTGAGGAGACCTCCATTAACATTGAGGAGACCTCCATTAACACTGAGGAGACCTAAAATAAATAAATAAAAATCCACTAACTCTGAGGAGACCTCCATTAGTACAGCACTGAGGAGACCTCCATTAACACTGAGGAGACCTCCATTAGTACAACACTGAGGAGACCTCCATTAACACTGAGCAGACCGACATTAGTACAGCACTGAGGAGACCTCCATTAACACTGAGGAGACCTCCATTAACACTGAGGAGACCTCCACTAACTCTGAGGAGACCTCCATTAGTACAGCACTGAGGAGACCTCCATTAACACTGAGGAGACCTCCATTAGTACAACACTGAGGAGACCTCCATTAACACTGAGCAGACCGACATTAGTACATCACTGAGGAGACCTCCATTAACACTGAGGAGACCTCCATTAACACTGAGGAGACCTCCACTAACTCTGAGGAGACCTCCATTAGTACAGCAATGAGGAGACCTCCACTAACTCTGAGGAGACCTCCACTAACTCTGAGGAGACCTCCATTAGTACAGCACTGAGGAGACCTCCATTAACACTGAGGAGACCTCCATTAACACTGAGGAGACCTCCATTAGTACAGCACTGAGGAGACCTCCATTAACACTGAGGAGACCTCCATTAACACTGAGGAGACCTCCATTAGTACAGCACTGAGGAGACCTCCATTAACACTGAGGAGACCTCCATTAACACTGATGAGACCTCCATTAACACTGAGGAGACCTCCATTAGTACAGCACTGAGGAGACCTCCATTAGTACAGCACTGAGGAGACCTCCATTAACACTGAGGAGAACTCCATTAGTACAGCACTGAGGAGACCTCCATTAACACTGAGGAGACCTCCATTAGTACATCACTGAGGAGACCTCCATTAACACTGAGGAGACCTCCATTAGTACAGCACTGAGGAGACCTCCATTAACACTGAGGAGACCTCCATTAACACTGAGGAGACCTCCATTAACACTGAGGAGACCTCCATTAGTACAGCACTGAGGAGACCTCCATTAACACTGAGGAGACCTCCATTAACACTGAGGAGACCTCCATTAGTATAGCACTGAGGAGACCTCCATTAACACTGAGGAGACCTCCATTAACACTGAGGAGACCTCCATTAACACTGAGGAGACCTCCATTAACACTGAGGAGACCTCCATTAACACTGAGGAGACCTCCATTAGTACAGCACTGATGAGATCTCCATTAACACTGAGGAGATCTCCATTAACACTGAGGAGACCTCCATTAGTACAGCACTGAGGAGACCTCCATTAACACTGAGGAGACCTCCATTAGTACAGCACTGAGGAGACCTCCATTAACACTGAGGAGACCTCCATTAGTACAGCACTGAGGAGACCTCCATTAACACTGAGGAGACCTCCATTAGTACAACACTGAGGAGACCTCCATTAACACTGAGGAGACCTCCATTAGTACAGCACTGAGGAGACCTCCATTAACACTGAGGAGACCTCCATTAGTACAGCACTGAGGAGACCTCCATTAACACTGAGGAGACCTTCATTAACACTGAGGAGACCTCCATTAACACTGAGGAGACCTCCATTAACACTGAGGAGACCTCCATTAACACTGAGGAGACCTTCATTAACACTGAGGAGACCTCCATTAACACTGAGGAGACCTCCATTAACACTGAGGAGACCTCCATTAGTACAGCACTGAGGAGACCTCCATTAACACTGAGGATACCTCCATTAACACTGAGGAGACCTCCATTAGTACAGCACTGAGGAGACCTCCATTAACACTGAGGAGACCTCCATTAACACTGAGGAGATCTCCATTAACACTGAGGAGACCATTAACACTGAGGAGACCTCCATTAACACTGAGGAGACCTCCATTAGTACAGCACTGAGGAGATCTCCATTAGTACAGCAATGAGGAGACCTCCATTAACACTGAGGAGACCTCCATTAACACTGAGGAGACCTCCATTAGTACAGCACTGAGGATACCTCCATTAGTACAGCACTGAGGAGACCTCCATTAGTACAGCACTGAGGAGACCTCCATTAGTACAGCACTGAGGAGACCTCCATTAGTACAGCACTGAGGAGACCTCCATTAGTACAGCACTGAGGAGACCTCCATTAGTACAGCACTGAGGAGACCTCCATTAGTACAGCACTGAGGAGACCTCCATTAGTACAGCACTGAGGAGACCTCCATTAACAATGAGGAGACCTCCATTAACACAACACTGAGGAGACCTCCATTAACACTGAGGAGACCTCCATTAGTACAGCACTGAGGAGACCTCCATTAGTACAGCAATGAGGAGACCTCCATTAACACTGAGGAGACCTCCACTAACTCTGAGGAGATCTCCATTAGTACAGCACTGAGGAGACCTCCATTAACATTGAGGAGACCTCCATTAACACTGAGGAGACCTCCACTAACTCTGAGGAGACCTCCATTAGTACAGCACTGAGGAGACCTCCATTAACACTGAGGAGACCTCCATTAGTACAACACTGAGGAGACCTCCATTAACACTGAGCAGACCGACATTAGTACAGCACTGAGGAGACCTCCATTAACACTGAGGAGACCTCCATTAACACTGAGGAGACCTCCACTAACTCTGAGGAGACCTCCATTAGTACAGCACTGAGGAGACCTCCATTAACACTGAGGAGACCTCCATTAGTACAACACTGAGGAGACCTCCATTAACACTGAGCAGACCGACATTAGTACATCACTGAGGAGACCTCCATTAACACTGAGGAGACCTCCATTAACACTGAGGAGACCTCCACTAACTCTGAGGAGACCTCCATTAGTACAGCAATGAGGAGACCTCCACTAACTCTGAGGAGACCTCCACTAACTCTGAGGAGACCTCCATTAGTACAGCACTGAGGAGACCTCCATTAACACTGAGGAGACCTCCATTAACACTGAGGAGACCTCCATTAGTACAGCACTGAGGAGACCTCCATTAACACTGAGGAGACCTCCATTAACACTGAGGAGACCTCCATTAGTACAGCACTGAGGAGACCTCCATTAACACTGAGGAGACCTCCATTAACACTGAGGAGACCTCCATTAACACTGAGGAGACCTTCCTGAGCACTGATGGACACAGAGAGAGGAAGAGGAAAAACTGATCTCTCATTGTCTCCATCTATCTCTCTGGGATCTCTACTGGCACAACAACAACACAAGAAAAAATAAAGAGAAGAACAGAACAGAGCAGAGCAGAACAGAGCAGAACCGAAGAGAACAGAGCAGAACAGAGCAGAACAGAGCAGAGCAGAACAGAGCAGAGCAGAGCAGAACAGAACAGAGCAGAACAGAGCAGAACCGAACAGAACAGAACAGAGCAGAACCGAACAGAACCGAGCAGAGCAGAACAGAGCAGAACCGAACAGAACAGAACAAGAGAAAGGAGGAAAGGGGAGGAGGGGGAGGAGGAAGAGGAGGTTCTCACCTTGAAGTGTATCTTCACTCTGTAGTCCACTCCTTCCTTCATGGTGAAACTCTTCTTCTTCAGAGCCTCCACGTCACCTGCAGGTCAACATCATGACAATGTGAGGTCAACAGATGACGTTATCACTTCCATATTCAAACACAACAGACAAACTGCAGATGATATCCATATTGTTATGAAATTCTCTGTGTCTGGTCTCTGTGTCTGGTCTCTGTGTCTGGTCTCTGAGTCTGGTCTCTGTGTCTGGTCTCTGTGTCTGGTCTCTGAGTGTTCTCTGTGTCTGGTCTCTGAGTGTTCTCTGTGTCTGGTCTCTGTGTCTGGTCTCTGAGTGTTCTCTGTGTCTGGTCTCTGTGTCTGGTCTCTGTGTCTGGTCTCTGTGTCTGGTCTCTGTGTCTGGTCTCTGTGTCTGGTCTCTGTGTCTGGTCTCTGTGTCTGGTCTCTGTGTCTGGTCTCTGTGTCTGGTCTCTGTGTCTGGTCTCTGAGTGTTCTCTGTGTCTGGTCTCTGTGTCTGGTCTCTGTGTCTGGTCTCTGTGTGTTCTCTGTGTCTGGTCTCTGTGTCTGGTCTCTGTGTCTGTTCTCTGACTGTTCTCTGTGTCTGTTCTCTGTGTCTGGTCTCTGTGTCTGGTCTCTGTGTCTGGTCTCTGTGTCTGGTCTCTGTGTCTGGTCTCTGTGTCTGGTCTCTGAGTGTTCTCTGTGTCTGGTCTCTGTGTCTGGTCTCTGTGTCTGGTCTCTGTGTCTGGTCTCTGTGTCTGGTCTCTGAGTGTTCTCTGTGTCTGGTCTCTGTGTCTGTTCTCTGTGTCTGGTCTCTGTGTCTGGTCTCTGAGTCTGGTCTCTGTGTCTGGTCTCTGAGTCTGGTCTCTGAGTGTTCTCTGTGTCTGGTCTCTGAGTGTTCTATTTTCTACATAGTGCACTACTTTTGACCAGAGACCACTCTAGAACCCTCTGACCACAGATACAGCACAGTAATTGGTGTTTAATACATTTCACCTATACTTGACCTGCTGTAAAAGCCTTATCATGGAGGATACAGGAGAGGAGGAGGAGGAGGAGGAGGAGGAGGAGAGGAGGAGGAGGGGGAGGAGGAGGAGGAGGAGGAGGATGAGGAGAGGAGGAGGATGAGGAGAGGAGGAGGAGGAGGATGAGAGGAGGAGGAGGATGAAAGGAGGATGAGGAGAGGAGGAGGAGGAGGAGGAGGAGGAGGAATAAAAGGAGAAAGATGAAGAGAAGAGAGAAGAGAGAAGAGAGTGCTGATGGTTCTGAAAGGAAGAGAGAGAAGGAAGCAGAGGAGAGATAAAGGACAGATAAAACAGAAAGGACAGCACTGACGTGTTGCGGTGGACACACACACACACACACACTCCTCCCCCCCCCCCAGACCTAGTTTAACAGTAACTCGTGGTTCGTCCAGGGTAGGGGAGGGAATGGCCGGCAGGGGATGTAGCTCGTTGTATGTAAATGTAAATGTA